>NW_027277508.1:0-300000 GCF_030028105.1 Mobula birostris
TGTACACATCAACACAAAAAAGTTGTTATCTCAGTGCATGCAATGCTCAGACAATACAAATAGAATACATTTCAATTTTACACCAAAGCACTTACTGCAAACCTAATGGAAACAACTTAGATTAACTTCCCACATGATTCTGAGATGTCTGAAAGTTGTTTCATACCTCTGCACATCAAGACAAAAAAGTTGTTTTCTCAGTGCATGCAATGCTTTTACAATACAAATAGTATACATTTCAATTTTACACCAAAGCATTTACTGCAGACCTAATGGAAACACCTTAGGTTAACTTTCCACATGATTATGAGTAGTTTGAAAGTTGTTTCATGGCTGTACACATCAACAGAAAAAAGTTGTTATCTCAGTGAATGCAATGCTTAGACAATACAAATAGTATACATTTCAATTTTACACCAAAGCATTTACTGCAGACCTAATGGAAACACCTTAGGTTAACTTTCCACATGATTATGAGTAGTTTGAAAGTTGTTTCATGGCTGTACGCATAAGGCCAAAAAAGTTGATTTCACGGTGAATAGAATGCTTTGACATAAAAGTAGTAAACATTTCAATTTTACAACAAAGTACTTACTGCAAACCTAATGGAAACACTTTAGGTTAACTTTCCACATGATTATGAGTAGTTTGAAAGTTGTTTTATGGCTGCACACATCAACACAAAAAAGTTGTAATCTCAGTGCATGCAATGCTTAGACAATACAAATAGTATACATTTCAATTTTACACCAAAGCACTTACTGCAAACCTAATGGAAACACCTTAGGTTAACTTCCCACATGATTCTGAGATGTCTGAAAGTTGTTTCATACTTGTGCACATAAAGACAAAAAAGTTGATTTCACAGTGAATAGAATGCTTTGACATAAAAGTAGTATACATTTCAATTTTACAACAAAGTACTTACTGCAAACCTAATGGAAACACTTTAGGTTAACTTTCCACATGATTATGAGTAGTTTGAAAGTTGTTTCATGGCTGTACACATCAACACAAAAAAGTTGTTATCTCAGTGCATGCAATGCTTAGACAATACAAATAGTGTACATTTCAATTTTACACCAAAGCACTTACTACAAACCTAATGGAAACACTTTAGGTTAACTTCCCACATGATTCTGAGATGTCTGAAAGTTGTTACATACCTGTGCACATAAAGACAAAAAAGTTGATTTCACAGTGAATAGAATGCTTTGACATAAAAGTAGTATACATTTCAATTGTACTCAAAAGTCCTGACTGCAAACCTAATGCAAACACATTTGGTTAACTTCCCAGATGAATATGACTAGGTTTAAAGTTGTTTCATGCCTCAGTTCATCAAGACAAAAAAGTTACTTTCTCAGTACTACTATGCTCTGACATTAAGGAAGTACACATCTGAATTTTACACCAAAGTACTTACTGCAAACGAATGGAAACACCTTAGGTTAACTTCCCACATGATTCTGAGATGTCTGAAAGTTGTTTCATACCTGTGCACATCAAGACAAAAAAGTTGTTTTCTCAGTGCATGCAATGCTTTTACAATACAAATAGTATACATTTCAATTTTACACCAAAGCACTTACTGCAAACCTAATGGAAACACCTTAGGTTAACTTCCCACATGATTATGAGTAGTTTGAAAGTTGTTTCATGGCTGTACACATCAACACAAAAAAGTTGTTATCTCAGTGCATGCAATGCTTAGACAATACAAATAGTATACATTTCAATTTTACACCAAAGCACTTACTGCAAACCTAATGGAAACACCTTAGGTTAACTTCCCACATGATTCTGAGATGTCTGAAAGTTGTTTCATACTTGTGCACATAAAGACAAAAAAGTTGATTTCACAGTGAATAGAATGCTTTGACATAAAAGTAGTATACATTTCAATTTTACAACAAAGTACTTACTGCAAACCTAATGGAAACACTTTAGGTTAACTTTCCACATGATTATGAGTAGTTTGAAAGTTGTTTCATGGCTGTACACATCAACACAAAAAAGTTGTTATCTCAGTGCATGCAATGCTTAGACAATACAAATAGTGTACATTTCAATTTTACACCAAAGCACTTACTGCAAACCTAATGGAAACACTTTAGGTTAACTTCCCACATGATTCTGAGATGTCTGAAAGTTGTTACATACCTGTGTACATAAAGACAAAAAAGTTGATTTCACAGTGAATAGAATGCTTTGACATAAAAGTAGTATACATTTCAATTGTACTCAAAAGTCCTGACTGCAAACCTAATGCAAACACATTTGGTTAACTTCCCAGATGAATATGACTAGGTTTAAAGTTGTTTCATGCCTCAGTTCATCAAGACAAAAAAGTTACTTTCTCAGTACTACTATGCTCTGACATTAAGGAAGTACACATCTGAATTTTACACCAAAGTACTTACTGCAAACTAATGGAAACACCTTAGGTTAACTTCCCACATGATTATGAGTAGTTTGAAAGTTGTTTCATGGCTGTACACATCAACACAAAAAAGTTGTTATCTCAGTGCATGCAATGCTTAGACAATACAAATAGTATACATTTCAATTTTACACCAAAGCACTTACTGCAAACCTAATGGAAACAACTTAGATTAACTTCCCACATGATTCTGAGATGTCTGAAAGTTGTTTCATACCTGTGCACATTAAGACAAAAAAGTTGTTTTCTCAGTGCATGCAATGCTTTTACAATACAAATAGTATACATTTCAATTTTACACCAAAGCACTTACTGCAAACCTAATGGAAACAACTTAGATTAACTTCCCACATGATTCTGAGATGTCTGAAAGTTGTTTCATACCTGTGCACATCAAGACAAAAAAGTTGTTTTCTCAGTGCATGCAATGCTTTTACATTACAAATAGTATACATTTCAATTTTACACCAAAGCACTTACTGCAAACCTAATGGAAACACCTTAGGTTAACTTTCCACATGATTATGAGTAGTTTGAAAGTTGTTTCATGGCTGTACACATCAACAGAAAAAAGTTGTTATCTCAGTGAATGCAATGCTTAGACAATACAAATAGTGTACATTTCAATTTTACTACAAAGCACTTACTGCAAACCTAATGGAAACACCTTAGGTTAACTTCCCACATGATTCTGAGATGTCTGAAAGTTGTTACATACCTGTGCACATAAAGACAAAAAAGTTGATTTCACAGTGAATAGAATGCTTTGACATAAAAGTAGTATACATTTCAATTGTACTCAAAAGTCCTGACTGCAAACCTAATGCAAACACATTTGGTTAACTTCCCAGATGAATATGACTAGGTTTAAAGTTGTTTCATGCCTCAGTTCATCAAGACAAAAAAGTTACTTTCTCAGTACTACTATGCTCTGACATTAAGGAAGTACACATCTGAATTTTACACCAAAGTACTTACTGCAAACTAATGGAAACACCTTAGGTTAACTTCCCACATGATTATGAGTAGTTTGAAAGTTGTTTCATGGCTGTACACATCAACACAAAAAAGTTGTTATCTCAGTGCATGCAATGCTTAGACAATACAAATAGTATACATTTCAATTTTACACCAAAGCACTTACTGCAAACCTAATGGAAACAACTTAGATTAACTTCCCACATGATTCTGAGATGTCTGAAAGTTGTTTCATACCTGTGCACATCAAGACAAAAAAGTTGTTTTCTCAGTGCATGCAATGCTTTTACAATACAAATAGTATACATTTCAATTTTACACCAAAGCACTTACTGCAAACCTAATGGAAACACCTTAGGTTAACTTTCCACATGATTATGAGTAGTTTGAAAGTTGTTTCATGGCTGTACACATCAACAGAAAAAAGTTGTTATCTCAGTGAATGCAATGCTTAGACAATACAAATAGTGTACATTTCAATTTTACTACAAAGCACTTACTGCAAACCTAATGGAAACACCTTAGGTTAACTTCCCACATGATTCTGAGATGTCTGAAAGTTGTTACATACCTGTGCACATAAAGACAAAAAAGTTGATTTCACAGTGAATAGAATGCTTTGACATAAAAGTAGTATACATTTCAATTGTACTCAAAAGTCCTGACTGCAAACCTAATGCAAACACATTTGGTTAACTTCCCAGATGAATATGACTAGGTTTAAAGTTGTTTCATGCCTCAGTTCATCAAGACAAAAAAGTTACTTTCTCAGTACTACTATGCTCTGACATTAAGGAAGTACACATCTGAATTTTACACCAAAGTACTTACTGCAAACTAATGGAAACACCTTAGGTTAACTTCCCACATGATTATGAGTAGTTTGAAAGTTGTTTCATGGCTGTACACATCAACACAAAAAAGTTGTTATCTCAGTGCATGCAATGCTCAGACAATACAAATAGAATACATTTCAATTTTACACCAAAGCACTTACTGCAAACCTAATGGAAACAACTTAGATTAACTTCCCACATGATTCTGAGATGTCTGAAAGTTGTTTCATACCTCTGCACATCAAGACAAAAAAGTTGTTTTCTCAGTGCATGCAATGCTTTTACAATACAAATAGTATACATTTCAATTTTACACCAAAGCATTTACTGCAGACCTAATGGAAACACCTTAGGTTAACTTTCCACATGATTATGAGTAGTTTGAAAGTTGTTTCATGGCTGTACACATCAACAGAAAAAAGTTGTTATCTCAGTGAATGCAATGCTTAGACAATACAAATAGTATACATTTCAATTTTACACCAAAGCATTTACTGCAGACCTAATGGAAACACCTTAGGTTAACTTTCCACATGATTATGAGTAGTTTGAAAGTTGTTTCATGGCTGTACGCATAAGGCCAAAAAAGTTGATTTCACGGTGAATAGAATGCTTTGACATAAAAGTAGTAAACATTTCAATTTTACAACAAAGTACTTACTGCAAACCTAATGGAAACACTTTAGGTTAACTTTCCACATGATTATGAGTAGTTTGAAAGTTGCTTTATGGCTGCACACATCAACACAAAAAAGTTGTAATCTCAGTGCATGCAATGCTTAGACAATACAAATAGTATACATTTCAATTTTACACCAAAGCACTTACTGCAAACCTAATGGAAACACCTTAGGTTAACTTCCCACATGATTCTGAGATGTCTGAAAGTTGTTTCATACTTGTGCACATAAAGACAAAAAAGTTGATTTCACAGTGAATAGAATGCTTTGACATAAAAGTAGTATACATTTCAATTTTACAACAAAGCACTTACTACAAACCTAATGGAAACACTTTAGGTTAACTTCCCACATGATTCTGAGATGTCTGAAAGTTGTTACATACCTGTGCACATAAAGACAAAAAAGTTGATTTCACAGTGAATAGAATGCTTTGACATAAAAGTAGTATACATTTCAATTGTACTCAAAAGTCCTGACTGCAAACCTAATGCAAACACATTTGGTTAACTTCCCAGATGAATATGACTAGGTTTAAAGTTGTTTCATGCCTCAGTTCATCAAGACAAAAAAGTTACTTTCTCAGTACTACTATGCTCTGACATTAAGGAAGTACACATCTGAATTTTACACCAAAGTACTTACTGCAAACGAATGGAAACACCTTAGGTTAACTTCCCACATGATTCTGAGATGTCTGAAAGTTGTTTCATACCTGTGCACATCAAGACAAAAAAGTTGTTTTCTCAGTGCATGCAATGCTTTTACAATACAAATAGTATACATTTCAATTTTACACCAAAGCACTTACTGCAAACCTAATGGAAACACCTTAGGTTAACTTCCCACATGATTATGAGTAGTTTGAAAGTTGTTTCATGGCTGTACACATCAACACAAAAAAGTTGTTATCTCAGTGCATGCAATGCTTAGACAATACAAATAGTATACATTTCAATTTTACACCAAAGCACTTACTGCAAACCTAATGGAAACACCTTAGGTTAACTTCCCACATGATTCTGAGATGTCTGAAAGTTGTTTCATACCTGTGCACATTAAGACAAAAAAGTTGTTTTCTCAGTGCATGCAATGCTTTTACAATACAAATAGTATACATTTCAATTTTACACCAAAGCACTTACTGCAAACCTAATGGAAACAACTTAGATTAACTTCCCACATGATTCTGAGATGTCTGAAAGTTGTTTCATACCTGTGCACATCAAGACAAAAAAGTTGTTTTCTCAGTGCATGCAATGCTTTTACATTACAAATAGTATACATTTCAATTTTACAGCAAAGCACTTACTGCAAACCTAATGGAAACACCTTAGGTTAACTTTCCACATGATTATGAGTAGTTTGAAAGTTGTTTCATGGCTGTACACATCAACAGAAAAAAGTTGTTATCTCAGTGAATGCAATGCTTAGACAATACAAATAGTGTACATTTCAATTTTACTACAAAGCACTTACTGCAAACCTAATGGAAACACCTTAGGTTAACTTCCCACATGATTCTGAGATGTCTGAAAGTTGTTACATACCTGTGCACATAAAGACAAAAAAGTTGATTTCACAGTGAATAGAATGCTTTGACATAAAAGTAGTATACATTTCAATTGTACTCAAAAGTCCTGACTGCAAACCTAATGCAAACACATTTGGTTAACTTCCCAGATGAATATGACTAGGTTTAAAGTTGTTTCATGCCTCAGTTCATCAAGACAAAAAAGTTACTTTCTCAGTACTACTATGCTCTGACATTAAGGAAGTACACATCTGAATTTTACACCAAAGTACTTACTGCAAACTAATGGAAACACCTTAGGTTAACTTCCCACATGATTATGAGTAGTTTGAAAGTTGTTTCATGGCTGTACACATCAACACAAAAAAGTTGTTATCTCAGTGCATGCAATGCTTAGACAATACAAATAGTATACATTTCAATTTTACACCAAAGCACTTACTGCAAACCTAATGGAAACAACTTAGATTAACTTCCCACATGATTCTGAGATGTCTGAAAGTTGTTTCATACCTGTGCACATCAAGACAAAAAAGTTGTTTTCTCAGTGCATGCAATGCTTTTACAATACAAATAGTATACATTTCAATTTTACACCAAAGCACTTACTGCAAACCTAATGGAAACACCTTAGGTTAACTTTCCACATGATTATGAGTAGTTTGAAAGTTGTTTCATGGCTGTACACATCAACAGAAAAAAGTTGTTATCTCAGTGAATGCAATGCTTAGACAATACAAATAGTGTACATTTCAATTTTACTACAAAGCACTTACTGCAAACCTAATGGAAACACCTTAGGTTAACTTCCCACATGATTCTGAGATGTCTGAAAGTTGTTACATACCTGTGCACATAAAGACAAAAAAGTTGATTTCACAGTGAATAGAATGCTTTGACATAAAAGTAGTATACATTTCAATTGTACTCAAAAGTCCTGACTGCAAACCTAATGCAAACACATTTGGTTAACTTCCCAGATGAATATGACTAGGTTTAAAGTTGTTTCATGCCTCAGTTCATCAAGACAAAAAAGTTACTTTCTCAGTACTACTATGCTCTGACATTAAGGAAGTACACATCTGAATTTTACACCAAAGTACTTACTGCAAACTAATGGAAACACCTTAGGTTAACTTCCCACATGATTATGAGTAGTTTGAAAGTTGTTTCATGGCTGTACACATCAACACAAAAAAGTTGTTATCTCAGTGCATGCAATGCTCAGACAATACAAATAGAATACATTTCAATTTTACACCAAAGCACTTACTGCAAACCTAATGGAAACAACTTAGATTAACTTCCCACATGATTCTGAGATGTCTGAAAGTTGTTTCATACCTCTGCACATCAAGACAAAAAAGTTGTTTTCTCAGTGCATGCAATGCTTTTACAATACAAATAGTATACATTTCAATTTTACACCAAAGCATTTACTGCAGACCTAATGGAAACACCTTAGGTTAACTTTCCACATGATTATGAGTAGTTTGAAAGTTGTTTCATGGCTGTACACATCAACAGAAAAAAGTTGTTATCTCAGTGAATGCAATGCTTAGACAATACAAATAGTATACATTTCAATTTTACACCAAAGCATTTACTGCAGACCTAATGGAAACACCTTAGGTTAACTTTCCACATGATTATGAGTAGTTTGAAAGTTGTTTCATGGCTGTACGCATAAGGCCAAAAAAGTTGATTTCACGGTGAATAGAATGCTTTGACATAAAAGTAGTAAACATTTCAATTTTACAACAAAGTACTTACTGCAAACCTAATGGAAACACTTTAGGTTAACTTTCCACATGATTATGAGTAGTTTGAAAGTTGTTTTATGGCTGCACACATCAACACAAAAAAGTTGTAATCTCAGTGCATGCAATGCTTAGACAATACAAATAGTATACATTTCAATTTTACACCAAAGCACTTACTGCAAACCTAATGGAAACACCTTAGGTTAACTTCCCACATGATTCTGAGATGTCTGAAAGTTGTTTCATACTTGTGCACATAAAGACAAAAAAGTTGATTTCACAGTGAATAGAATGCTTTGACATAAAAGTAGTATACATTTCAATTTTACAACAAAGTACTTACTGCAAACCTAATGGAAACACTTTAGGTTAACTTTCCACATGATTATGAGTAGTTTGAAAGTTGTTTCATGGCTGTACACATCAACACAAAAAAGTTGTTATCTCAGTGCATGCAATGCTTAGACAATACAAATAGTGTACATTTCAATTTTACACCAAAGCACTTACTACAAACCTAATGGAAACACTTTAGGTTAACTTCCCACATGATTCTGAGATGTCTGAAAGTTGTTACATACCTGTGCACATAAAGACAAAAAAGTTGATTTCACAGTGAATAGAATGCTTTGACATAAAAGTAGTATACATTTCAATTGTACTCAAAAGTCCTGACTGCAAACCTAATGCAAACACATTTGGTTAACTTCCCAGATGAATATGACTAGGTTTAAAGTTGTTTCATGCCTCAGTTCATCAAGACAAAAAAGTTACTTTCTCAGTACTACTATGCTCTGACATTAAGGAAGTACACATCTGAATTTTACACCAAAGTACTTACTGCAAACGAATGGAAACACCTTAGGTTAACTTCCCACATGATTCTGAGATGTCTGAAAGTTGTTTCATACCTGTGCACATCAAGACAAAAAAGTTGTTTTCTCAGTGCATGCAATGCTTTTACAATACAAATAGTATACATTTCAATTTTACACCAAAGCACTTACTGCAAACCTAATGGAAACACCTTAGGTTAACTTCCCACATGATTATGAGTAGTTTGAAAGTTGTTTCATGGCTGTACACATCAACACAAAAAAGTTGTTATCTCAGTGCATGCAATGCTTAGACAATACAAATAGTATACATTTCAATTTTACACCAAAGCACTTACTGCAAACCTAATGGAAACACCTTAGGTTAACTTCCCACATGATTCTGAGATGTCTGAAAGTTGTTTCATACTTGTGCACATAAAGACAAAAAAGTTGATTTCACAGTGAATAGAATGCTTTGACATAAAAGTAGTATACATTTCAATTTTACAACAAAGTACTTACTGCAAACCTAATGGAAACACTTTAGGTTAACTTTCCACATGATTATGAGTAGTTTGAAAGTTGTTTCATGGCTGTACACATCAACACAAAAAAGTTGTTATCTCAGTGCATGCAATGCTTAGACAATACAAATAGTGTACATTTCAATTTTACACCAAAGCACTTACTGCAAACCTAATGGAAACACTTTAGGTTAACTTCCCACATGATTCTGAGATGTCTGAAAGTTGTTACATACCTGTGTACATAAAGACAAAAAAGTTGATTTCACAGTGAATAGAATGCTTTGACATAAAAGTAGTATACATTTCAATTGTACTCAAAAGTCCTGACTGCAAACCTAATGCAAACACATTTGGTTAACTTCCCAGATGAATATGACTAGGTTTAAAGTTGTTTCATGCCTCAGTTCATCAAGACAAAAAAGTTACTTTCTCAGTACTACTATGCTCTGACATTAAGGAAGTACACATCTGAATTTTACACCAAAGTACTTACTGCAAACTAATGGAAACACCTTAGGTTAACTTCCCACATGATTATGAGTAGTTTGAAAGTTGTTTCATGGCTGTACACATCAACACAAAAAAGTTGTTATCTCAGTGCATGCAATGCTTAGACAATACAAATAGTATACATTTCAATTTTACACCAAAGCACTTACTGCAAACCTAATGGAAACAACTTAGATTAACTTCCCACATGATTCTGAGATGTCTGAAAGTTGTTTCATACCTGTGCACATCAAGACAAAAAAGTTGTTTTCTCAGTGCATGCAATGCTTTTACAATACAAATAGTATACATTTCAATTTTACACCAAAGCACTTACTGCAAACTTAATGGAAACAACTTAGATTAACTTCCCACATGATTCTGAGATGTCTGAAAGTTGTTTCATACCTGTGCACATCAAGACAAAAAAGTTGTTTTCTCAGTGCATGCAATGCTTTTACATTACAAATAGTATACATTTCAATTTTACACCAAAGCACTTACTGCAAACCTAATGGAAACACCTTAGGTTAACTTTCCACATGATTATGAGTAGTTTGAAAGTTGTTTCATGGCTGTACACATCAACAGAAAAAAGTTGTTATCTCAGTGAATGCAATGCTTAGACAATACAAATAGTGTACATTTCAATTTTACTACAAAGCACTTACTGCAAACCTAATGGAAACACCTTAGGTTAACTTCCCACATGATTCTGAGATGTCTGAAAGTTGTTACATACCTGTGCACATAAAGACAAAAAAGTTGATTTCACAGTGAATAGAATGCTTTGACATAAAAATAGTATACATTTCAATTGTACTCAAAAGTCCTGACTGCAAACCTAATGCAAACACATTTGGTTAACTTCCCAGATGAATATGACTAGGTTTAAAGTTGTTTCATGCCTCAGTTCATCAAGACAAAAAAGTTACTTTCTCAGTACTACTATGCTCTGACATTAAGGAAGTACACATCTGAATTTTACACCAAAGTACTTACTGCAAACTAATGGAAACACCTTAGGTTAACTTCCCACATGATTATGAGTAGTTTGAAAGTTGTTTCATGGCTGTACACATCAACACAAAAAAGTTGTTATCTCAGTGCATGCAATGCTTAGACAATACAAATAGTATACATTTCAATTTTACACCAAAGCACTTACTGCAAACCTAATGGAAACAACTTAGATTAACTTCCCACATGATTCTGAGATGTCTGAAAGTTGTTTCATACCTGTGCACATCAAGACAAAAAAGTTGTTTTCTCAGTGCATGCAATGCTTTTACAATACAAATAGTATACATTTCAATTTTACACCAAAGCACTTACTGCAAACCTAATGGAAACACCTTAGGTTAACTTTCCACATGATTATGAGTAGTTTGAAAGTTGTTTCATGGCTGTACACATCAACAGAAAAAAGTTGTTATCTCAGTGAATGCAATGCTTAGACAATACAAATAGTGTACATTTCAATTTTACTACAAAGCACTTACTGCAAACCTAATGGAAACACCTTAGGTTAACTTCCCACATGATTCTGAGATGTCTGAAAGTTGTTACATACCTGTGCACATAAAGACAAAAAAGTTGATTTCACAGTGAATAGAATGCTTTGACATAAAAGTAGTATACATTTCAATTGTACTCAAAAGTCCTGACTGCAAACCTAATGCAAACACATTTGGTTAACTTCCCAGATGAATATGACTAGGTTTAAAGTTGTTTCATGCCTCAGTTCATCAAGACAAAAAAGTTACTTTCTCAGTACTACTATGCTCTGACATTAAGGAAGTACACATCTGAATTTTACACCAAAGTACTTACTGCAAACTAATGGAAACACCTTAGGTTAACTTCCCACATGATTATGAGTAGTTTGAAAGTTGTTTCATGGCTGTACACATCAACACAAAAAAGTTGTTATCTCAGTGCATGCAATGCTTAGACAATACAAATAGTATACATTTCAATTTTACACCAAAGCACTTACTGCAAACCTAATGGAAACACCTTAGGTTAACTTCCCACATGATTCTGAGATGTCTGAAAGTTGTTTCATACTTGTGCACATAAAGACAAAAAAGTTGATTTCACAGTGAATAGAATGCTTTGACATAAAAGTAGTATACATTTCAATTTTACAACAAAGTACTTACTGCAAACCTAATGGAAACACTTTAGGTTAACTTTCCACATGATTATGAGTAGTTTGAAAGTTGTTTCATGGCTGTACACATCAACACAAAAAAGTTGTTATCTCAGTGCATGCAATGCTTAGACAATACAAATAGTGTACATTTCAATTTTACACCAAAGCACTTACTGCAAACCTAATGGAAACACTTTAGGTTAACTTCCCACATGATTCTGAGATGTCTGAAAGTTGTTACATACCTGTGCACATAAAGACAAAAAAGTTGATTTCACAGTGAATAGAATGCTTTGACATAAAAGTAGTATACATTTCAATTGTACTCAAAAGTCCTGACTGCAAACCTAATGCAAACACATTTGGTTAACTTCCCAGATGAATATGACTAGGTTTAAAGTTGTTTCATGCCTCAGTTCATCAAGACAAAAAAGTTACTTTCTCAGTACTACTATGCTCTGACATTAAGGAAGTACACATCTGAATTTTACACCAAAGTACTTACTGCAAACTAATGGAAACACCTTAGGTTAACTTCCCACATGATTATGAGTAGTTTGAAAGTTGTTTCATGGCTGTACACATCAACACAAAAAAGTTGTTATCTCAGTGCATGCAATGCTTAGACAATACAAATAGTATACATTTCAATTTTACACCAAAGCACTTACTGCAAACCTAATGGAAACAACTTAGATTAACTTCCCACATGATTCTGAGATGTCTGAAAGTTGTTTCATACCTGTGCACATCAAGACAAAAAAGTTGTTTTCTCAGTGCATGCAATGCTTTTACAATACAAATAGTATACATTTCAATTTTACACCAAAGCACTTACTGCAAACCTAATGGAAACACCTTAGGTTAACTTTCCACATGATTATGAGTAGTTTGAAAGTTGTTTCATGGCTGTACACATCAACAGAAAAAAGTTGTTATCTCAGTGAATGCAATGCTTAGACAATACAAATAGTGTACATTTCAATTTTACTACAAAGCACTTACTGCAAACCTAATGGAAACACCTTAGGTTAACTTCCCACATGATTCTGAGATGTCTGAAAGTTGTTACATACCTGTGCACATAAAGACAAAAAAGTTGATTTCACAGTGAATAGAATGCTTTGACATAAAAGTAGTATACATTTCAATTGTACTCAAAAGTCCTGACTGCAAACCTAATGCAAACACATTTGGTTAACTTCCCAGATGAATATGACTAGGTTTAAAGTTGTTTCATGCCTCAGTTCATCAAGACAAAAAAGTTACTTTCTCAGTACTACTATGCTCTGACATTAAGGAAGTACACATCTGAATTTTACACCAAAGTACTTACTGCAAACTAATGGAAACACCTTAGGTTAACTTCCTACATGATTATGAGTAGTTTGAAAGTTGTTTCATGGCTGTACACATCAACACAAAAAAGTTGTTATCTCAGTGCATGCAATGCTCAGACAATACAAATAGAATACATTTCAATTTTCCACCAAAGCACTTACTGCAAACCTAATGGAAACAACTTAGATTAACTTCCCACATGATTCTGAGATGTCTGAAAGTTGTTTCATACCTGTGCACATCAAGACAAAAAAGTTGTTTTCTCAGTGCATGCAATGCTTTTACAATACAAATAGTATACATTTCAATTTTACACCAAAGCATTTACTGCAGACCTAATGGAAACACCTTAGGTTAACTTTCCAAATGATTATGAGTAGTTTGAAAGTTGTTTCATGGCTGTACACATCAACAGAAAAAAGTTGTTATCTCAGTGAATGCAATGCTTAGACAATACAAATAGTATACATTTCAAATTTACACCAAAGCATTTACTGCAGACCTAATGGAAACACCTTAGGTTAACTTTCCACATGATTATGAGTAGTTTGAAAGTTGTTTCATGGCTGTACACATAAAGACAAAAAAGTTGATTTCACGGTGAATAGAATGCTTTGACATAAAAGTAGTAAACATTTCAATTTTACAACAAAGTACTTACTGCAAACCTAATGGAAACACTTTAGGTTAACTTTCCACATGATTATGAGTAGTTTGAAAGTTGTTTTATGGCTGCACACATCAACACAAAAAAGTTGTAATCTCAGTGCATGCAATGCTTAGACAATACAAATAGTGTACATTTCAATTTTACTACAAAGCACTTACTGCAAACCTAATGGAAACACTTTAGGTTAACTTCCCACATGATTCTGAGATGTCTGAAAGTTGTTACATACCTGTGCACATAAAGACAAAAAAGTTGATTTCACAGTGAATAGAATGCTTTGACATAAAAGTAGTATACATTTCAATTGTACTCAAATGTCCTGACTGCAAACCTAATGCAAACACATTTGGTTAACTTCCCAGATGAATATGACTAGGTTTAAAGTTGTTTCATGCCTCAGTTCATCAAGACAAAAAAGTTACTTTCTCAGTACTACTATGCTCTGACATTAAGGAAGTACACATCTGAATTTTACACCAAAGTACTTACTGCCAACTAATGGAAACACCTTAGGTTAACTTCCCACATGATTATGAGTAGTTTGAAAGTTGTTTCATGGCTGTACACATCAACACAAAAAAGTTGTTATCTCAGTGCATGCAATGCTTAGACAATACAAATAGTATACATTTCAATTTTACACCAAAGCACTTACTGCAAACCTAATGGAAACAACTTAGATTAACTTCCCACATGATTCTGAGATGTCTGAAAGTTGTTTCATACCTGTGCACATCAAGACAAAAAAGTTGTTTTCTCAGTGCATGCAATGCTTTTACAATACAAATAGTATACATTTCAATTTTACACCAAAGCACTTACTGCAAACCTAATGGAAACACCTTAGGTCAACTTTCCACATGATTATGAGTAGTTTGAAAGTTGTTTCATGGCTGTACACATCAACAGAAAAAAGTTGTTATCTCAGTGAATGCAATGCTTAGACAATACAAATAGTGTACATTTCAATTTTACTACAAAGCACTTACTGCAAACCTAATGGAAACACCTTAGGTTAACTTCCCACATGATTCTGAGATGTCTGAAAGTTGTTACATACCTGTGCACATAAAGACAAAAAAGTTGATTTCACAGTGAATAGAATGCTTTGACATAAAAGTAGTTTACATTTCAATTGTACTCAAAAGTCCTGACTGCAAACCTAATGCAAACACATTTGGTTAACTTCCCAGATGAATATGACTAGGTTTAAAGTTGTTTCATGCCTCAGTTCATCAAGACAAAAAAGTTACTTTCTCAGTACTGCTATGCTCTGACATTAAGGAAGTACACATCTGAATTTTACACCAAAGTACTTACTGCAAACTAATGGAAACACCTTAGGTTAACTTCCCACATGATTATGAGTAGTTTGAAAGTTGTTTCATGGCTGTACACATAAAGACAAAAAAGTTGATTTCACGGTGAATAGAATGCTTTGACATAAAAGTAGTAAACATTTCAATTTTACAACAAAGTACTTACTGCAAACCTAATGGAAACACTTTAGGTTAACTTTCCACATGATTATGAGTAGTTTGAAAGTTGTTTTATGGCTGCACACATCAACACAAAAAAGTTGTAATCTCAGTGCATGCAATGCTTAGACAATACAAATAGTGTACATTTCAATTTTACACCAAAGCACTTACTGCAAACCTAATGGAAACACTTTAGGTTAACTTCCCACATGATTCTGAGATGTCTGAAAGTTGTTACATACCTGTGCACATAAAGACAAAAAAGTTGATTTCACAGTGAATAGAATGCTTTGACATAAAAGTAGTATACATTTCAATTGTACTCAAAAGTCCTGACTGCAAACCTAATGCAAACACATTTGGTTAACTTCCCAGATGAATATGACTAGGTTTAAAGTTGTTTCATGCCTCAGTTCATCAAGACAAAAAAGTTACTTTCTCAGTACTACTATGCTCTGACATTAAGGAAGTACACATCTGAATTTTACACCAAAGTACTTACTGCAAACTAATGGAAACACCTTAGGTTAACTTCCCACATGATTATGAGTAGTTTGAAAGTTGTTTCATGGCTGTACACATCAACACAAAAAAGTTGTTATCTCAGTGCATGCAATGCTTAGACAATACAAATAGTATACATTTCAATTTTACACCAAAGCACTTACTGCAAACCTAATGGAAACAACTTAGATTAACTTCCCACATGATTCTGAGATGTCTGAAAGTTGTTTCATACCTGTGCACATCAAGACAAAAAAGTTGTTTTCTCAGTGCATGCAATGCTTTTACAATACAAATAGTATACATTTCAATTTTACACCAAAGCACTTACTGCAAACCTAATGGAAACACCTTAGGTTAACTTTCCACATGATTATGAGTAGTTTGAAAGTTGTTTCATGGCTGTACACATCAACAGAAAAAAGTTGTTATCTCAGTGAATGCAATGCTTAGACAATACAAATAGTGTACATTTCAATTTTACTACAAAGCACTTACTGCAAACCTAATGGAAACACCTTAGGTTAACTTCCCACATGATTCTGAGATGTCTGAAAGTTGTTACATACCTGTGCACATAAAGACAAAAAAGTTGATTTCACAGTGAATAGAATGCTTTGACATAAAAGTAGTATACATTTCAATTGTACTCAAAAGTCCTGACTGCAAACCTAATGCAAACACATTTGGTTAACTTCCCAGATGAATATGACTGGGTTTAAAGTTGTTTCATGCCTCAGTTCATCAAGACAAAAAAGTTACTTTCTCAGTACTACTATGCTCTGACATTAAGGAAGTACACATCTGAATTTTACACCAAAGTACTTACTGCAAACTAATGGAAACACCTTAGGTTAACTTCCCACATGATTATGAGTAGTTTGAAAGTTGTTTCATGGCTGTACACATCAACACAAAAAAGTTGTTATCTCAGTGCATGCAATGCTTAGACAATACAAATAGTATACATTTCAATTTTACACCAAAGCACTTACTGCAAACCTAATGGAAACACCTTAGGTTAACTTCCCACATGATTCTGAGATGTCTGAAAGTTGTTTCATACTTGTGCACATAAAGACAAAAAAGTTGATTTCACAGTGAATAGAATGCTTTGACATAAAAGTAGTATACATTTCAATTTTACAACAAAGTACTTACTGCAAACCTAATGGAAACACTTTAGGTTAACTTTCCACATGATTATGAGTAGTTTGAAAGTTGTTTCATGGCTGTACACATCAACACAAAAAAGTTGTTATCTCAGTGCATGCAATGCTTAGACAATACAAATAGTGTACATTTCAATTTTACACCAAAGCACTTATTGCAAACCTAATGGAAACAGTTTAGGTTAACTTCCCACATGATTCTGAGATGTCTGAAAGTTGTTACATACCTGTGCACATAAAGACAAAAAAGTTGATTTCACAGTGAATAGAATGCTTTGACATAAAAGTAGTATACATTTCAATTGTACTCAAAAGTCCTGACTGCAAACCTAATGCAAACACATTTGGTTAACTTCCCAGATGAATATGACTAGGTTTAAAGTTGTTTCATGCCTCAGTTCATCAAGACAAAAAAGTTACTTTCTCAGTACTACTATGCTCTGACATTAAGGAAGTACACATCTGAATTTTACACCAAAGTACTTACTGCAAACTAATGGAAACACCTTAGGTTAACTTCCCACATGATTATGAGTAGTTTGAAAGTTGTTTCATGGCTGTACACATCAACACAAAAAAGTTGTTATCTCAGTGCATGCAATGCTTAGACAATACAAATAGTATACATTTCAATTTTACACCAAAGCACTTACTGCAAACCTAATGGAAACAACTTAGATTAACTTCCCACATGATTCTGAGATGTCTGAAAGTTGTTTCATACCTGTGCACATCAAGACAAAAAAGTTGTTTTCTCAGTGCATGCAATGCTTTTACAATACAAATAGTATACATTTCAATTTTACACCAAAGCACTTACTGCAAACCTAATGGAAACACCTTAGGTCAACTTTCCACATGATTATGAGTAGTTTGAAAGTTGTTTCATGGCTGTACACATCAACAGAAAAAAGTTGTTATCTCAGTGAATGCAATGCTTAGACAATACAAATAGTGTACATTTCAATTTTACTACAAAGCACTTACTGCAAACCTAATGGAAACACCTTAGGTTAACTTCCCACATGATTCTGAGATGTCTGAAAGTTGTTACATACCTGTGCACATAAAGACAAAAAAGTTGATTTCACAGTGAATAGAATGCTTTGACATAAAAGTAGTTTACATTTCAATTGTACTCAAAAGTCCTGACTGCAAACCTAATGCAAACACATTTGGTTAACTTCCCAGATGAATATGACTAGGTTTAAAGTTGTTTCATGCCTCAGTTCATCAAGACAAAAAAGTTACTTTCTCAGTACTGCTATGCTCTGACATTAAGGAAGTACACATCTGAATTTTACACCAAAGTACTTACTGCAAACTAATGGAAACACCTTAGGTTAACTTCCCACATGATTATGAGTAGTTTGAAAGTTGTTTCATGGCTCTACACATCAACACAAAAAAGTTGTTATCTCAGTGCATGCAATGCTCAGACAATACAAATAGAATACATTTCAATTTTACACCAAAGCACTTACTGCAAACCTAATGGAAACAACTTAGATTAACTTCCCACATGATTCTGAGATGTCTGAAAGTTGTTTCATACCTATGCACATCAAGACAAAAAAGTTGTTTTCTCAGTGCATGCAATGCTTTTACAATACAAATAGTATACATTTCAATATTACACCAAAGCATTTACTGCAGACCTAATGGAAACACCTTAGGTTAACTTTCCAAATGATTATGAGTAGTTTGAAAGTTGTTTCATGGCTGTACACATCAACAGAAAAAAGTTGTTATCTCAGTGAATGCAATGCTTAGACAATACAAATAGTGTACATTTCAATTTTACTACAAAGCACTTACTGCAAACCTAATGGAAACACCTTAGGTTAACTTCCCACATGATTCTGAGATGTCTGAAAGTTGTTACATACCTGTGCACATAAAGACAAAAAAGTTGATTTCACAGTGAATAGAATGCTTTGACATAAAAGTAGTATACATTTCAATTGTACTCAAAAGTCCTGACTGCAAACCTAATGCAAACACATTTGGTTAACTTCCCAGATGAATATGACTAGGTTTAAAGTTGTTTCATGCCTCAGTTCATCAAGACAAAAAAGTTACTTTCTCAGTACTACTATGCTCTGACATTAAGGAAGTACACATCTGAATTTTACACCAAAGTACTTACTGCAAACTAATGGAAACACCTTAGGTTAACTTCCTACATGATTATGAGTAGTTTGAAAGTTGTTTCATGGCTGTACACATCAACACAAAAAAGTTGTTATCTCAGTGCATGCAATGCTCAGACAATACAAATAGAATACATTTCAATTTTCCACCAAAGCACTTACTGCAAACCTAATGGAAACAACTTAGATTAACTTCCCACATGATTCTGAGATGTCTGAAAGTTGTTTCATACCTGTGCACATCAAGACAAAAAAGTTGTTTTCTCAGTGCATGCAATGCTTTTACAATACAAATAGTATACATTTCAATTTTACACCAAAGCATTTACTGCAGACCTAATGGAAACACCTTAGGTTAACTTTCCAAATGATTATGAGTAGTTTGAAAGTTGTTTCATGGCTGTACACATCAACAGAAAAAAGTTGTTATCTCAGTGAATGGAATGCTTAGACAATACAAATAGTATACATTTCAAATTTACACCAAAGCATTTACTGCAGACCTAATGGAAACACCTTAGGTTAACTTTCCACATGATTATGAGTAGTTTGAAAGTTGTTTCATGGCTGTACACATAAAGACAAAAAAGTTGATTTCACGGTGAATAGAATGCTTTGACATAAAAGTAGTAAACATTTCAATTTTACAACAAAGTACTTACTGCAAACCTAATGGAAACACTTTAGGTTAACTTTCCACATGATTATGAGTAGTTTGAAAGTTGTTTTATGGCTGCACACATCAACACAAAAAAGTTGTAATCTCAGTGCATGCAATGCTTAGACAATACAAATAGTGTACATTTCAATTTTACTACAAAGCACTTACTGCAAACCTAATGGAAACACTTTAGGTTAACTTCCCACATGATTCTGAGATGTCTGAAAGTTGTTACATACCTGTGCACATAAAGACAAAAAAGTTGATTTCACAGTGAATAGAATGCTTTGACATAAAAGTAGTATACATTTCAATTGTACTCAAATGTCCTGACTGCAAACCTAATGCAAACACATTTGGTTAACTTCCCAGATGAATATGACTAGGTTTAAAGTTGTTTCATGCCTCAGTTCATCAAGACAAAAAAGTTACTTTCTCAGTACTACTATGCTCTGACATTAAGGAAGTACACATCTGAATTTTACACCAAAGTACTTACTGCAAACTAATGGAAACACCTTAGGTTAACTTCCCACATGATTATGAGTAGTTTGAAAGTTGTTTCATGGCTGTACACATCAACACAAAAAAGTTGTTATCTCAGTGCATGCAATGCTTAGACAATACAAATAGTATACATTTCAATTTTACACCAAAGCACTTACTGCAAACCTAATGGAAACAACTTAGATTAACTTCCCACATGATTCTGAGATGTCTGAAAGTTGTTTCATACCTGTGCACATCAAGACAAAAAAGTTGTTTTCTCAGTGCATGCAATGCTTTTACAATACAAATAGTATACATTTCAATTTTACACCAAAGCACTTACTGCAAACCTAATGGAAACACCTTAGGTCAACTTTCCACATGATTATGAGTAGTTTGAAAGTTGTTTCATGGCTGTACACATCAACAGAAAAAAGTTGTTATCTCAGTGAATGCAATGCTTAGACAATACAAATAGTGTACATTTCAATTTTACTACAAAGCACTTACTGCAAACCTAATGGAAACACCTTAGGTTAACTTCCCACATGATTCTGAGATGTCTGAAAGTTGTTACATACCTGTGCACATAAAGACAAAAAAGTTGATTTCACAGTGAATAGAATGCTTTGACATAAAAGTAGTTTACATTTCAATTGTACTCAAAAGTCCTGACTGCAAACCTAATGCAAACACATTTGGTTAACTTCCCAGATGAATATGACTAGGTTTAAAGTTGTTTCATGCCTCAGTTCATCAAGACAAAAAAGTTACTTTCTCAGTACTGCTATGCTCTGACATTAAGGAAGTACACATCTGAATTTTACACCAAAGTACTTACTGCAAACTAATGGAAACACCTTAGGTTAACTTCCCACATGATTATGAGTAGTTTGAAAGTTGTTTCATGGCTCTACACATCAACACAAAAAAGTTGTTATCTCAGTGCATGCAATGCTCAGACAATACAAATAGAATACATTTCAATTTTACACCAAAGCACTTACTGCAAACCTAATGGAAACAACTTAGATTAACTTCCCACATGATTCTGAGATGTCTGAAAGTTGTTTCATACCTGTGCACATCAAGACAAAAAAGTTGTTTTCTCAGTGCATGCAATGCTCTTACAATACAAATAGTATACATTTCAATTTTACACCAAAGCATTTACTGCAGACCTAATGGAAACACCTTAGGTTAACTTTCCAAATGATTATGAGTAGTTTGAAAGTTGTTTCATGGCTGTACACATCAACAGAAAAAAGTTGTTATCTCAGTGAATGCAATGCTTAGACAATACAAATAGTGTACATTTCAATTTTACTACAAAGCACTTACTGCAAACCTAATGGAAACACCTTAGGTTAACTTCCCACATGATTCTGAGATGTCTGAAAGTTGTTACATACCTGTGCACATAAAGACAAAAAAGTTGATTTCACAGTGAATAGAATGCTTTGACATAAAAGTAGTATACATTTCAATTGTACTCAAAAGTCCTGACTGCAAACCTAATGCAAACACATTTGGTTAACTTCCCAGATGAATATGACTAGGTTTAAAGTTGTTTCATGCCTCAGTTCATCAAGACAAAAAAGTTACTTTCTCAGTACTACTATGCTCTGACATTAAGGAAGTACACATCTGAATTTTACACCAAAGTACTTACTGCAAACTAATGGAAACACCTTAGGTTAACTTCCCACATGATTATGAGTAGTTTGAAAGTTGTTTCATGGCTGTACACATCAACACAAAAAAGTTGTTATCTCAGTGCATGCAATGCTTAGACAATACAAATAGTATACATTTCAATTTTACACCAAAGCACTTACTGCAAACCTAATGGAAACACCTTAGGTTAACTTCCCACATGATTCTGAGATGTCTGAAAGTTGTTTCATACTTGTGCACATAAAGACAAAAAAGTTGATTTCACAGTGAATAGAATGCTTTGACATAAAAGTAGTATACATTTCAATTTTACAACAAAGTACTTACTGCAAACCTAATGGAAACACTTTAGGTTAACTTTCCACATGATTATGAGTAGTTTGAAAGTTGTTTCATGGCTGTACACATCAACACAAAAAAGTTGTTATCTCAGTGCATGCAATGCTTAGACAATACAAATAGTGTACATTTCAATTTTACACCAAAGCACTTATTGCAAACCTAATGGAAACAGTTTAGGTTAACTTCCCACATGATTCTGAGATGTCTGAAAGTTGTTACATACCTGTGCACATAAAGACAAAAAAGTTGATTTCACAGTGAATAGAATGCTTTGACATAAAAGTAGTATACATTTCAATTGTACTCAAAAGTCCTGACTGCAAACCTAATGCAAACACATTTGGTTAACTTCCCAGATGAATATGACTAGGTTTAAAGTTGTTTCATGCCTCAGTTCATCAAGACAAAAAAGTTACTTTCTCAGTACTACTATGCTCTGACATTAAGGAAGTACACATCTGAATTTTACACCAAAGTACTTACTGCAAACTAATGGAAACACCTTAGGTTAACTTCCCACATGATTATGAGTAGTTTGAAAGTTGTTTCATGGCTGTACACATCAACACAAAAAAGTTGTTATCTCAGTGCATGCAATGCTTAGACAATACAAATAGTATACATTTCAATTTTACACCAAAGCACTTACTGCAAACCTAATGGAAACAACTTAGATTAACTTCCCACATGATTCTGAGATGTCTGAAAGTTGTTTCATACCTGTGCACATCAAGACAAAAAAGTTGTTTTCTCAGTGCATGCAATGCTTTTACAATACAAATAGTATACATTTCAATTTTACACCAAAGCACTTACTGCAAACCTAATGGAAACACCTTAGGTCAACTTTCCACATGATTATGAGTAGTTTGAAAGTTGTTTCATGGCTGTACACATCAACAGAAAAAAGTTGTTATCTCAGTGAATGCAATGCTTAGACAATACAAATAGTGTACATTTCAATTTTACTACAAAGCACTTACTGCAAACCTAATGGAAACACCTTAGGTTAACTTCCCACATGATTCTGAGATGTCTGAAAGTTGTTACATACCTGTGCACATAAAGACAAAAAAGTTGATTTCACAGTGAATAGAATGCTTTGACATAAAAGTAGTTTACATTTCAATTGTACTCAAAAGTCCTGACTGCAAACCTAATGCAAACACATTTGGTTAACTTCCCAGATGAATATGACTAGGTTTAAAGTTGTTTCATGCCTCAGTTCATCAAGACAAAAAAGTTACTTTCTCAGTACTGCTATGCTCTGACATTAAGGAAGTACACATCTGAATTTTACACCAAAGTACTTACTGCAAACTAATGGAAACACCTTAGGTTAACTTCCCACATGATTATGAGTAGTTTGAAAGTTGTTTCATGGCTCTACACATCAACACAAAAAAGTTGTTATCTCAGTGCATGCAATGCTCAGACAATACAAATAGAATACATTTCAATTTTACACCAAAGCACTTACTGCAAACCTAATGGAAACAACTTAGATTAACTTCCCACATGATTCTGAGATGTCTGAAAGTTGTTTCATACCTGTGCACATCAAGACAAAAAAGTTGTTTTCTCAGTGCATGCAATGCTTTTACAATACAAATAGTATACATTTCAATTTTACACCAAAGCATTTACTGCAGACCTAATGGAAACACCTTAGGTTAACTTTCCAAATGATTATGAGTAGTTTGAAAGTTGTTTCATGGCTGTACACATCAACAGAAAAAAGTTGTTATCTCAGTGAATGCAATGCTTAGACAATACAAATAGTATACATTTCAAATTTACACCAAAGCATTTACTGCAGACCTAATGGAAACACCTTAGGTTAACTTTCCACATGATTATGAGTAGTTTGAAAGTTGTTTCATGGCTGTACACATAAAGACAAAAAAGTTGATTTCACGGTGAATAGAATGCTTTGACATAAAAGTAGTAAACATTTCAATTTTACAACAAAGTACTTACTGCAAACCTAATGGAAACACTTTAGGTTAACTTTCCACATGATTATGAGTAGTTTGAAAGTTGTTTTATGGCTGCACACATCAACACAAAAAAGTTGTAATCTCAGTGCATGCAATGCTTAGACAATACAAATAGTGTACATTTCAATTTTACACCAAAGCACTTACTGCAAACCTAATGGAAACACTTTAGGTTAACTTCCCACATGATTCTGAGATGTCTGAAAGTTGTTACATACCTGTGCACATAAAGACAAAAAAGTTGATTTCACAGTGAATAGAATGCTTTGACATAAAAGTAGTATACATTTCAATTGTACTCAAATGTCCTGACTGCAAACCTAATGCAAACACATTTGGTTAACTTCCCAGATGAATATGACTAGGTTTAAAGTTGTTTCATGCCTCAGTTCATCAAGACAAAAAAGTTACTTTCTCAGTACTACTATGCTCTGACATTAAGGAAGTACACATCTGAATTTTACACCAAAGTACTTACTGCAAACTAATGGAAACACCTTAGGTTAACTTCCCACATGATTATGAGTAGTTTGAAAGTTGTTTCATGGCTGTACACATCAACACAAAAAAGTTGTTATCTCAGTGCATGCAATGCTTAGACAATACAAATAGTATACATTTCAATTTTACACCAAAGCACTTACTGCAAACCTAATGGAAACAACTTAGATTAACTTCCCACATGATTCTGAGATGTCTGAAAGTTGTTTCATACCTGTGCACATCAAGACAAAAAAGTTGTTTTCTCAGTGCATGCAATGCTTTTACAATACAAATAGTATACATTTCAATTTTACACCAAAGCACTTACTGCAAACCTAATGGAAACACCTTAGGTTAACTTTCCACATGATTATGAGTAGTTTGAAAGTTGTTTCATGGCTGTACACATCAACAGAAAAAAGTAGTTATCTCAGTGAATGCAATGCTTAGACAATACAAATAGTGTACATTTCAATTTTACTACAAAGCACTTACTGCAAACCTAATGGAAACACCTTAGGTTAACTTCCCACATGATTCTGAGATGTCTGAAAGTTGTTACATACCTGTGCACATAAAGACAAAAAAGTTGATTTCACAGTGAATAGAATGCTTTGACATAAAAGTAGTTTACATTTCAATTGTACTCAAAAGTCCTGACTGCAAACCTAATGCAAACACATTTGGTTAACTTCCCAGATGAATATGACTAGGTTTAAAGTTGTTTCATGCCTCAGTTCATCAAGACAAAAAAGTTACTTTCTCAATACTGCTATGCTCTGACATTAAGGAAGTACACATCTGAATTTTACACCAAAGTACTTACTGCAAACTAATGGAAACACCTTAGGTTAACTTCCTACATGATTATGAGTAGTTTGAAAGTTGTTTCATGGCTGTACACATCAACACAAAAAAGTTGTTATCTCAGTGCATGCAATGCTCAGACAATACAAATAGAATACATTTCAATTTTACACCAAAGCACTTACTGCAAACCTAATGGAAACAACTTAGATTAACTTCCCACATGATTCTGAGATGTCTGAAAGTTGTTTCATACCTGTGCACATCAAGACAAAAAAGTTGTTTTCTCAGTGCATGCAATGCTTTTACAATACAAATAGTATACATTTCAATTTTACACCAAAGCATTTACTGCAGACCTAATGGAAACACCTTAGGTTAACTTTCCAAATGATTATGAGTAGTTTGAAAGTTGTTTCATGGCTGTACACATCAACAGAAAAAAGTTGTTATCTCAGTGAATGCAATGCTTAGACAATACAAATAGTATACATTTCAAATTTACACCAAAGCATTTACTGCAGACCTAATGGAAACACCTTAGGTTAACTTTCCACATGATTATGAGTAGTTTGAAAGTTGTTTCATGGCTGTACACATAAAGACAAAAAAGTTGATTTCACGGTGAATAGAATGCTTTGACATAAAAGTAGTAAACATTTCAATTTTACAACAAAGTACTTACTGCAAACCTAATGGAAACACTTTAGGTTAACTTTCCACATGATTATGAGTAGTTTGAAAGTTGTTTTATGGCTGCACACATCAACACAAAAAAGTTGTAATCTCAGTGCATGCAATGCTTAGACAATACAAATAGTGTACATTTCAATTTTACACCAAAGCACTTACTGCAAACCTAATGGAAACACTTTAGGTTAACTTCCCACATGATTCTGAGATGTCTGAAAGTTGTTACATACCTGTGCACATAAAGACAAAAAAGTTGATTTCACAGTGAATAGAATGCTTTGACATAAAAGTAGTATACATTTCAATTGTACTCAAATGTCCTGACTGCAAACCTAATGCAAACACATTTGGTTAACTTCCCAGATGAATATGACTAGGTTTAAAGTTGTTTCATGCCTCAGTTCATCAAGACAAAAAAGTTACTTTCTCAGTACTACTATGCTCTGACATTAAGGAAGTACACATCTGAATTTTACGCCAAAGTACTTACTGCAAACTAATGGAAACACCTTAGGTTAACTTCCCACATGATTATGAGTAGTTTGAAAGTTGTTTCATGGCTGTACACATCAACACAAAAAAGTTGTTATCTCAGTGCATGCAATGCTTAGACAATACAAATAGTATACATTTCAATTTTACACCAAAGCACTTACTGCAAACCTAATGGAAACAACTTAGATTAACTTCCCACATGATTCTGAGATGTCTGAAAGTTGTTTCATACCTGTGCACATCAAGACAAAAAAGTTGTTTTCTCAGTGCATGCAATGCTTTTACAATACAAATAGTATACATTTCAATTTTACACCAAAGCACTTACTGCAAACCTAATGGAAACACCTTAGGTTAACTTTCCACATGATTATGAGTAGTTTGAAAGTTGTTTCATGGCTGTACACATCAACAGAAAAAAGTTGTTATCTCAGTGAATGCAATGCTTAGACAATACAAATAGTGTACATTTCAATTTTACTACAAAGCACTTACTGCAAACCTAATGGAAACACCTTAGGTTAACTTCCCACATGATTCTGAGATGTCTGAAAGTTGTTACATACCTGTGCACATAAAGACAAAAAAGTTGATTTCACAGTGAATAGAATGCTTTGACATAAAAGTAGTTTACATTTCAATTGTACTCAAAAGTCCTGACTGCAAACCTAATGCAAACACATTTGGTTAACTTCCCAGATGAATATGACTAGGTTTAAAGTTGTTTCATGCCTCAGTTCATCAAGACAAAAAAGTTACTTTCTCAGTACTACTATGCTCTGACATTAAGGAAGTACACATCTGAATTTTACGCCAAAGTACTTACTGCAAACTAATGGAAACACCTTAGGTTAACTTCCCACATGATTATGAGTAGTTTGAAAGTTGTTTCATGGCTGTACACATCAACACAAAAAAGTTGTTATCTCAGTGCATGCAATGCTTAGACAATACAAATAGTATACATTTCAATTTTACACCAAAGCACTTACTGCAAACCTAATGGAAACAACTTAGATTAACTTCCCACATGATTCTGAGATGTCTGAAAGTTGTTTCATACCTGTGCACATCAAGACAAAAAAGTTGTTTTCTCAGTGCATGCAATGCTTTTACAATACAAATAGTATACATTTCAATTTTACACCAAAGCACTTACTGCAAACCTAATGGAAACACCTTAGGTTAACTTTCCACATGATTATGAGTAGTTTGAAAGTTGTTTCATGGCTGTACACATCAACAGAAAAAAGTTGTTATCTCAGTGAATGCAATGCTTAGACAATACAAATAGTGTACATTTCAATTTTACTACAAAGCACTTACTGCAAACCTAATGGAAACACCTTAGGTTAACTTCCCACATGATTCTGAGATGTCTGAAAGTTGTTACATACCTGTGCACATAAAGACAAAAAAGTTGATTTCACAGTGAATAGAATGCTTTGACATAAAAGTAGTTTACATTTCAATTGTACTCAAAAGTCCTGACTGCAAACCTAATGCAAACACATTTGGTTAACTTCCCAGATGAATATGACTAGGTTTAAAGTTGTTTCATGCCTCAGTTCATCAAGACAAAAAAGTTACTTTCTCAATACTGCTATGCTCTGACATTAAGGAAGTACACATCTGAATTTTACACCAAAGTACTTACTGCAAATTAATGGAAACACCTTAGGTTAACTTCCTACATGATTATGAGTAGTTTGAAAGTTGTTTCATGGCTGTACACATCAACACAAAAAAGTTGTTATCTCAGTGCATGCAATGCTCAGACAATACAAATAGAATACATTTCAATTTTCCACCAAAGCACTTACTGCAAACCTAATGGAAACAACTTAGATTAACTTCCCACATGATTCTGAGATGTCTGAAAGTTGTTTCATACCTGTGCACATCAAGACAAAAAAGTTGTTTTCTCAGTGCATGCAATGCTTTTACAATACAAATAGTATACATTTCAATTTTACACCAAAGCATTTACTGCAGACCTAATGGAAACACCTTAGGTTAACTTTCCAAATGATTATGAGTAGTTTGAAAGTTGTTTCATGGCTGTACACATCAACAGAAAAAAGTTGTTATCTCAGTGAATGCAATGCTTAGACAATACAAATAGTATACATTTCAAATTTACACCAAAGCATTTACTGCAGACCTAATGGAAACACCTTAGGTTAACTTTCCACATGATTATGAGTAGTTTGAAAGTTGTTTCATGGCTGTACACATAAAGACAAAAAAGTTGATTTCACGGTGAATAGAATGCTTTGACATAAAAGTAGTAAACATTTCAATTTTACAACAAAGTACTTACTGCAAACCTAATGGAAACACTTTAGGTTAACTTTCCACATGATTATGAGTAGTTTGAAAGTTGTTTTATGGCTGCACACATCAACACAAAAAAGTTGTAATCTCAGTGCATGCAATGCTTAGACAATACAAATAGTGTACATTTCAATTTTACACCAAAGCACTTACTGCAAACCTAATGGAAACACTTTAGGTTAACTTCCCACATGATTCTGAGATGTCTGAAAGTTGTTACATACCTGTGCACATAAAGACAAAAAAGTTGATTTCACAGTGAATAGAATGCTTTGACATAAAAGTAGTATACATTTCAATTGTACTCAAATGTCCTGACTGCAAACCTAATGCAAACACATTTGGTTAACTTCCCAGATGAATATGACTAGGTTTAAAGTTGTTTCATGCCTCAGTTCATCAAGACAAAAAAGTTACTTTCTCAGTACTACTATGCTCTGACATTAAGGAAGTACACATCTGAATTTTACACCAAAGTACTTACTGCAAACTAATGGAAACACCTTAGGTTAACTTCCCACATGATTATGAGTAGTTTGAAAGTTGTTTCATGGCTGTACACATCAACACAAAAAAGTTGTTATCTCAGTGCATGCAATGCTTAGACAATACAAATAGTATACATTTCAATTTTACACCAAAGCACTTACTGCAAACCTAATGGAAACAACTTAGATTAACTTCCCACATGATTCTGAGATGTCTGAAAGTTGTTTCATACCTGTGCACATCAAGACAAAAAAGTTGTTTTCTCAGTGCATGCAATGCTTTTACAATACAAATAGTATACATTTCAATTTTACACCAAAGCACTTACTGCAAACCTAATGGAAACACCTTAGGTTAACTTTCCACATGATTATGAGTAGTTTGAAAGTTGTTTCATGGCTGTACACATCAACAGAAAAAAGTTGTTATCTCAGTGAATGCAATGCTTAGACAATACAAATAGTGTACATTTCAATTTTACTACAAAGCACTTACTGCAAACCTAATGGAAACACCTTAGGTTAACTTCCCACATGATTCTGAGATGTCTGAAAGTTGTTACATACCTGTGCACATAAAGACAAAAAAGTTGATTTCACAGTGAATAGAATGCTTTGACATAAAAGTAGTATACATTTCAATTGTACTCAAAAGTCCTGACTGCAAACCTAATGCAAACACATTTGGTTAACTTCCCAGATGAATATGACTAGGTTTAAAGTTGTTTCATGCCTCAGTTCATCAAGACAAAAAAGTTACTTTCTCAGTACTACTATGCTCTGACATTAAGGAAGTACACATCTGAATTTTACACCAAAGTACTTACTGCAAACTAATGGAAACACCTTAGGTTAACTTCCCACATGATTATGAGTAGTTTGAAAGTTGTTTCATGGCTGTACACATCAACACAAAAAAGTTGTTATCTCAGTGCATGCAATGCTTAGACAATACAAATAGTATACATTTCAATTTTACACCAAAGCACTTACTGCAAACCTAATGGAAACACCTTAGGTTAACTTCCCACATGATTCTGAGATGTCTGAAAGTTGTTTCATACTTGTGCACATAAAGACAAAAAAGTTGATTTCACAGTGAATAGAATGCTTTGACATAAAAGTAGTATACATTTCAATTTTACAACAAAGTACTTACTGCAAACCTAATGGAAACACTTTAGGTTAACTTTCCACATGATTATGAGTAGTTTGAAAGTTGTTTCATGGCTGTACACATCAACACAAAAAAGTTGTTATCTCAGTGCATGCAATGCTTAGACAATACAAATAGTGTACATTTCAATTTTACACCAAAGCACTTACTGCAAACCTAATGGAAACACTTTAGGTTAACTTCCCACATGATTCTGAGATGTCTGAAAGTTGTTACATACCTGTGCACATAAAGACAAAAAAGTTGATTTAACAGTGAATAGAATGCTTTGACATAAAAGTAGTATACATTTCAATTGTACTCAAAAGTCCTGACTGCAAACCTAATGCAAACACATTTGGTTAACTTCCCAGATGAATATGACTAGGTTTAAAGTTGTTTCATGCCTCAGTTCATCAAGACAAAAAAGTTACTTTCTCAGTACTACTATGCTCTGACATTAAGGAAGTACACATCTGAATTTTACACCAAAGTACTTACTGCAAACTAATGGAAACACCTTAGGTTAACTTCCCACATGATTATGAGTAGTTTGAAAGTTGTTTCATGGCTGTACACATCAACACAAAAAAGTTGTTATCTCAGTGCATGCAATGCTTAGACAATACAAATAGTATACATTTCAATTTTACACCAAAGCACTTACTGCAAACCTAATGGAAACACCTTAGGTTAACTTCCCACATGATTCTGAGATGTCTGAAAGTTGTTACATACCTGTGCACATCAAGACAAAAAAGTTGTTTTCTCAGTGCATGCAATGCTTTTACAATACAAATAGTGTACATTTCAATTTTACACCAAAGCACTTACTGCAAACCTAATGGAAACACCTTAGGTTAACTTTCCACATGATTATGAGTAGTTTGAAAGTTGTTTCATGGCTGTACACATCAACAGAAAAAAGTTGTTATCTCAGTGAATGCAATGCTTAGACAATACAAATAGTGTACATTTCAATTTTACTACAAAGCACTTACTGCAAACCTAATGGAAACACCTTAGGTTAACTTCCCACATGATTCTGAGATGTCTGAAAGTTGTTACATACCTGTGCACATAAAGACAAAAAAGTTGATTTCACAGTGAATAGAATGCTTTGACATAAAAGTAGTTTACATTTCAATTGTACTCAAAAGTCCTGACTGCAAACCTAATGCAAACACATTTGGTTAACTTCCCAGATGAATATGACTAGGTTTAAAGTTGTTTCATGCCTCAGTTCATCAAGACAAAAAAGTTACTTTCTCAATACTGCTATGCTCTGACATTAAGGAAGTACACATCTGAATTTTACACCAAAGTACTTACTGCAAACTAATGGAAACACCTTAGGTTAACTTCCTACATGATTATGAGTAGTTTGAAAGTTGTTTCATGGCTGTACACATCAACACAAAAAAGTTGTTATCTCAGTGCATGCAATGCTCAGACAATACAAATAGAATACATTTCAATTTTCCACCAAAGCACTTACTGCAAACCTAATGGAAACAACTTAGATTAACTTCCCACATGATTCTGAGATGTCTGAAAGTTGTTTCATACCTGTGCACATCAAGACAAAAAAGTTGTTTTCTCAGTGCATGCAATGCTTTTACAATACAAATAGTATACATTTCAATTTTACACCAAAGCATTTACTGCAGACCTAATGGAAACACCTTAGGTTAACTTTCCAAATGATTATGAGTAGTTTGAAAGTTGTTTCATGGCTGTACACATCAACAGAAAAAAGTTGTTATCTCAGTGAATGCAATGCTTAGACAATACAAATAGTATACATTTCAAATTTACACCAAAGCATTTACTGCAGACCTAATGGAAACACCTTAGGTTAACTTTCCACATGATTATGAGTAGTTTGAAAGTTGTTTCATGGCTGTACACATAAAGACAAAAAAGTTGATTTCACGGTGAATAGAATGCTTTGACATAAAAGTAGTAAACATTTCAATTTTACAACAAAGTACTTACTGCAAACCTAATGGAAACACTTTAGGTTAACTTTCCACATGATTATGAGTAGTTTGAAAGTTGTTTTATGGCTGCACACATCAACACAAAAAAGTTGTAATCTCAGTGCATGCAATGCTTAGACAATACAAATAGTGTACATTTCAATTTTACACCAAAGCACTTACTGCAAACCTAATGGAAACACTTTAGGTTAACTTCCCACATGATTCTGAGATGTCTGAAAGTTGTTACATACCTGTGCACATAAAGACAAAAAAGTTGATTTCACAGTGAATAGAATGCTTTGACATAAAAGTAGTATACATTTCAATTGTACTCAAATGTCCTGACTGCAAACCTAATGCAAACACATTTGGTTAACTTCCCAGATGAATATGACTAGGTTTAAAGTTGTTTCATGCCTCAGTTCATCAAGACAAAAAAGTTACTTTCTCAGTACTACTATGCTCTGACATTAAGGAAGTACACATCTGAATTTTACACCAAAGTACTTACTGCAAACTAATGGAAACACCTTAGGTTAACTTCCCACATGATTATGAGTAGTTTGAAAGTTGTTTCATGGCTGTACACATCAACACAAAAAAGTTGTTATCTCAGTGCATGCAATGCTTAGACAATACAAATAGTATACATTTCAATTTTACACCAAAGCACTTACTGCAAACCTAATGGAAACAACTTAGATTAACTTCCCACATGATTCTGAGATGTCTGAAAGTTGTTTCATACCTGTGCACATCAAGACAAAAAAGTTGTTTTCTCAGTGCATGCAATGCTTTTACAATACAAATAGTATACATTTCAATTTTACACCAAAGCACTTACTGCAAACCTAATGGAAACACCTTAGGTTAACTTTCCACATGATTATGAGTAGTTTGAAAGTTGTTTCATGGCTGTACACATCAACAGAAAAAAGTTGTTATCTCAGTGAATGCAATGCTTAGACAATACAAATAGTGTACATTTCAATTTTACTACAAAGCACTTACTGCAAACCTAATGGAAACACCTTAGGTTAACTTCCCACATGATTCTGAGATGTCTGAAAGTTGTTACATACCTGTGCACATAAAGACAAAAAAGTTGATTTCACAGTGAATAGAATGCTTTGACATAAAAGTAGTATACATTTCAATTGTACTCAAAAGTCCTGACTGCAAACCTAATGCAAACACATTTGGTTAACTTCCCAGATGAATATGACTAGGTTTAAAGTTGTTTCATGCCTCAGTTCATCAAGACAAAAAAGTTACTTTCTCAGTACTACTATGCTCTGACATTAAGGAAGTACACATCTGAATTTTACACCAAAGTACTTACTGCAAACTAATGGAAACACCTTAGGTTAACTTCCCACATGATTATGAGTAGTTTGAAAGTTGTTTCATGGCTGTACACATCAACACAAAAAAGTTGTTATCTCAGTGCATGCAATGCTTAGACAATACAAATAGTATACATTTCAATTTTACACCAAAGCACTTACTGCAAACCTAATGGAAACACCTTAGGTTAACTTCCCACATGATTCTGAGATGTCTGAAAGTTGTTTCATACTTGTGCACATAAAGACAAAAAAGTTGATTTCACAGTGAATAGAATGCTTTGACATAAAAGTAGTATACATTTCAATTTTACAACAAAGTACTTACTGCAAACCTAATGGAAACACTTTAGGTTAACTTTCCACATGATTATGAGTAGTTTGAAAGTTGTTTCATGGCTGTACACATCAACACAAAAAAGATGTTATCTCAGTGCATGCAATGCTTAGACAATACAAATAGTGTACATTTCAATTTTACACCAAAGCACTTACTGCAAACCTAATGGAAACACTTTAGGTTAACTTCCCACATGATTCTGAGATGTCTGAAAGTTGTTACATACCTGTGCACATAAAGACAAAAAAGTTGATTTCACAGTGAATAGAATGCTTTGACATAAAAGTAGTATACATTTCAATTGTACTCAAAAGTCCTGACTGCAAACCTAATGCAAACACATTTGGTTAACTTCCCAGATGAATATGACTAGGTTTAAAGTTGTTTCATGCCTCAGTTCATCAAGACAAAAAAGTTACTTTCTCAGTACTACTATGCTCTGACATTAAGGAAGTACACATCTGAATTTTACACCAAAGTACTTACTGCAAACTAATGGAAACACCTTAGGTTAACTTCCCACATGATTATGAGTAGTTTGAAAGTTGTTTCATGGCTGTACACATCAACACAAAAAAGTTGTTATCTCAGTGCATGCAATGCTTAGACAATACAAATAGTATACATTTCAATTTTACACCAAAGCACTTACTGCAAACCTAATGGAAACAACTTAGATTAACTTCCCACATGATTCTGAGATGTCTGAAAGTTGTTTCATACCTGTGCACATCAAGACAAAAAAGTTGTTTTCTCAGTGCATGCAATGCTTTTACAATACAAATAGTATACATTTCAATTTTACACCAAAGCACTTACTGCAAACCTAATGGAAACACCTTAGGTTAAGTTTCCACATGATTATGAGTAGTTTGAAAGTTGTTTCATGGCTGTACACATCAACAGAAAAAAGTTGTTATCTCAGTGAATGCAATGCTTAGACAATACAAATAGTGTACATTTCAATTTTACTACAAAGCACTTACTGCAAACCTAATGGAAACACCTTAGGTTAACTTCCCACATGATTCTGAGATGTCTGAAAGTTGTTACATACCTGTGCACATAAAGACAAAAAAGTTGATTTCACAGTGAATAGAATGCTTTGACATAAAAGTAGTTTACATTTCAATTGTACTCAAAAGTCCTGACTGCAAACCTAATGCAAACACATTTGGTTAACTTCCCAGATGAATATGACTAGGTTTAAAGTTGTTTCATGCCTCAGTTCATCAAGACAAAAAAGTTACTTTCTCAATACTGCTATGCTCTGACATTAAGGAAGTACACATCTGAATTTTACACCAAAGTACTTACTGCAAACTAATGGAAACACCTTAGGTTAACTTCCTACATGATTATGAGTAGTTTGAAAGTTGTTTCATGGCTGTACACATCAACACAAAAAAGTTGTTATCTCAGTGCATGCAATGCTCAGACAATACAAATAGAATACATTTCAATTTTCCACCAAAGCACTTACTGCAAACCTAATGGAAACAACTTAGATTAACTTCCCACATGATTCTGAGATGTCTGAAAGTTGTTTCATACCTGTGCACATCAAGACAAAAAAAGTTGTTTTCTCAGTGCATGCAATGCTTTTACAATACAAATAGTATACATTTCAATTTTACACCAAAGCATTTACTGCAGACCTAATGGAAACACCTTAGGTTAACTTTCCAAATGATTATGAGTAGTTTGAAAGTTGTTTCATGGCTGTACACATCAACAGAAAAAAGTTGTTATCTCAGTGAATGCAATGCTTAGACAATACAAATAGTATACATTTCAAATTTACACCAAAGCATTTACTGCAGACCTAATGGAAACACCTTATGTTAACTTTCCACATGATTATGAGTAGTTTGAAAGTTGTTTCATGGCTGTACACATAAAGACAAAAAAGTTGATTTCACGGTGAATAGAATGCTTTGACATAAAAGTAGTAAACATTTCAATTTTACAACAAAGTACTTACTGCAAACCTAATGGAAACACTTTAGGTTAACTTCCACATGATTATGAGTAGTTTGAAAGTTGTTTTATGGCTGCACACATCAACACAAAAAAGTTGTAATCTCAGTGCATGCAATGCTTAGACAATACAAATAGTGTACATTTCAATTTTACACCAAAGCACTTACTGCAAACCTAATGGAAACACTTTAGGTTAACTTCCCACATGATTCTGAGATGTCTGAAAGTTGTTACATACCTGTGCACATAAAGACAAAAAAGTTGATTTCACAGTGAATAGAATGCTTTGACATAAAAGTAGTATACATTTCAATTTACTGTACTTCAAAATGTCCTGACTGCAAACCTAATGCAAACACATTTGGTTAACTTCCCAGATGAATATGACTAGGTTTAAAGTTGTTTCATGCCTCAGTTCATCAAGACAAAAAAGTTACTTTCTCAGTACTACTATGCTCTGACATTAAGGAAGTACACATCTGAATTTTACACCAAAGTACTTACTGCAAACTAATGGAAACACCTTAGGTTAACTTCCCACATGATTATGAGTAGTTTGAAAGTTGTTTCATGGCTGTACACATCAACACAAAAAAGTTGTTATCTCAGTGCATGCAATGCTTAGACAATACAAATAGTATACATTTCAATTTTACACCAAAGCACTTACTGCAAACCTAATGGAAACAACTTAGATTAACTTCCCACATGATTCTGAGATGTCTGAAAGTTGTTTCATACCTGTGCACATCAAGACAAAAAAGTTGTTTTCTCAGTGCATGCAATGCTTTTACAATACAAATAGTATACATTTCAATTTTACACCAAAGCACTTACTGCAAACCTAATGGAAACACCTTAGGTTAACTTTCCACATGATTATGAGTAGTTTGAAAGTTGTTTCATGGCTGTACACATCAACAGAAAAAAGTTGTTATCTCAGTGAATGCAATGCTTAGACAATACAAATAGTGTACATTTCAATTTTACTACAAAGCACTTACTGCAACCTAATGGAAACACCTTAGGTTAACTTCCCACATGATTCTGAGATGTCTGAAAGTTGTTACATACCTGTGCACATAAAGACAAAAAAGTTGATTTCACAGTGAATAGAATGCTTTGACATAAAAGTAGTATACATTTCAATTGTACTCAAAAGTCCTGACTGCAAACCTAATGCAAACACATTTGGTTAACTTCCCAGATGAATATGACTAGGTTTAAAGTTGTTTCATGCCTCAGTTCATCAAGACAAAAAAGTTACTTTCTCAGTACTACTATGCTCTGACATTAAGGAAGTACACATCTGAATTTTACACCAAAGTACTTACTGCAAACTAATGGAAACACCTTAGGTTAACTTCCCACATGATTATGAGTAGTTTGAAAGTTGTTTCATGGCTGTACACATCAACACAAAAAAGTTGTTATCTCAGTGCATGCAATGCTTAGACAATACAAATAGTATACATTTCAATTTTACACCAAAGCACTTACTGCAAACCTAATGGAAACACCTTAGGTTAACTTCCCACATGATTCTGAGATGTCTGAAAGTTGTTTCATACTTGTGCACATAAAGACAAAAAAGTTGATTTCACAGTGAATAGAATGCTTTGACATAAAAGTAGTATACATTTCAATTTTACAACAAAGTACTTACTGCAAACCTAATGGAAACACTTTAGGTTAACTTTCCACATGATTATGAGTAGTTTGAAAGTTGTTTCATGGCTGTACACATCAACACAAAAAAGTTGTTATCTCAGTGCATGCAATGCTTAGACAATACAAATAGTGTACATTTCAATTTTACACCAAAGCACTTACTGCAAACCTAATGGAAACACTTTAGGTTAACTTCCCACATGATTCTGAGATGTCTGAAAGTTGTTACATACCTGTGCACATAAAGACAAAAAAGTTGATTTCACAGTGAATAGAATGCTTTGACATAAAAGTAGTATACATTTCAATTGTACTCAAAAGTCCTGACTGCAAACCTAATGCAAACACATTTGGTTAACTTCCCAGATGAATATGACTAGGTTTAAAGTTGTTTCATGCCTCAGTTCATCAAGACAAAAAAGTTACTTTCTCAGTACTACTATGCTCTGACATTAAGGAAGTACACATCTGAATTTTACACCAAAGTACTTACTGCAAACTAATGGAAACACCTTAGGTTAACTTCCCACATGATTATGAGTAGTTTGAAAGTTGTTTCATGGCTGTACACATCAACACAAAAAAGTTGTTATCTCAGTGCATGCAATGCTTAGACAATACAAATAGTATACATTTCAATTTTACACCAAAGCACTTACTGCAAACCTAATGGAAACACCTTAGGTTAACTTCCCACATGATTCTGAGATGTCTGAAAGTTGTTACATACCTGTGCACATCAAGACAAAAAAGTTGTTTTCTCAGTGCATGCAATGCTTTTACAATACAAATAGTATACATTTCAATTTTACACCAAAGCACTTACTGCAAACCTAATGGAAACACCTTAGGTTAACTTTCCACATGATTATGAGTAGTTTGAAAGTTGTTTCATGGCTGTACACATCAACAGAAAAAAGTTGTTATCTCAGTGAATGCAATGCTTAGACAATACAAATAGTGTACATTTCAATTTTACTACAAAGCACTTACTGCAAACCTAATGGAAACACCTTAGGTTAACTTCCCACATGATTCTGAGATGTCTGAAAGTTGTTACATACCTGTGCACATAAAGACAAAAAAGTTGATTTCACAGTGGAATAGAATGCTTTGACATAAAAGTAGTTTACATTTCAATTGTACTCAAAAGTCCTGACTGCAAACCTAATGCAAACACATTTGGTTAACTTCCCAGATGAATATGACTAGGTTTAAAGTTGTTTCATGCCTCAGTTCATCAAGACAAAAAAGTTACTTTCTCAATACTGCTATGCTCTGACATTAAGGAAGTACACATCTGAATTTTACACCAAAGTACTTACTGCAAACTAATGGAAACACCTTAGGTTAACTTCCTACATGATTATGAGTAGTTTGAAAGTTGTTTCATGGCTGTACACATCAACACAAAAAAGTTGTTATCTCAGTGCATGCAATGCTCAGACAATACAAATAGAATACATTTCAATTTTCCACCCAAGCACTTACTGCAAACCTAATGGAAACAACTTAGATTAACTTCCCACATGATTCTGAGATGTCTGAAAGTTGTTTCATACCTGTGCACATCAAGACAAAAAAGTTGTTTTCTCAGTGCATGCAATGCTTTTACAATACAAATAGTATACATTTCAATTTTACACCAAAGCATTTACTGCAGACCTAATGGAAACACCTTAGGTTAACTTTCCAAATGATTATGAGTAGTTTGAAAGTTGTTTCATGGCTGTACACATCAACAGAAAAAAGTTGTTATCTCAGTGAATGCAATGCTTAGACAATACAAATAGTATACATTTCAAATTTACACCAAAGCATTTACTGCAGACCTAATGGAAACACCTTAGGTTAACTTTCCACATGATTATGAGTAGTTTGAAAGTTGTTTCATGGCTGTACACATAAAGACAAAAAAGTTGATTTCACGGTGAATAGAATGCTTTGACATAAAAGTAGTAAACATTTCAATTTTACAACAAAGTACTTACTGCAAACCTAATGGAAACACTTTAGGTTAACTTTCCACATGATTATGAGTAGTTTGAAAGTTGTTTTATGGCTGCACACATCAACACAAAAAAGTTGTAATCTCAGTGCATGCAATGCTTAGACAATACAAATAGTGTACATTTCAATTTTACACCAAAGCACTTACTGCAAACCTAATGGAAACACTTTAGGTTAACTTCCCACATGATTCTGAGATGTCTGAAAGTTGTTACATACCTGTGCACATAAAGACAAAAAAGTTGATTTCACAGTGAATAGAATGCTTTGACATAAAAGTAGTATACATTTCAATTGTACTCAAATGTCCTGACTGCAAACCTAATGCAAACACATTTGGTTAACTTCCCAGATGAATATGACTAGGTTTAAAGTTGTTTCATGCCTCAGTTCATCAAGACAAAAAAGTTACTTTCTCAGTACTACTATGCTCTGACATTAAGGAAGTACACATCTGAATTTTACACCAAAGTACTTACTGCAAACTAATGGAAACACCTTAGGTTAACTTCCCACATGATTATGAGTAGTTTGAAAGTTGTTTCATGGCTGTACACATCAACACAAAAAAGTTGTTATCTCAGTGCATGCAATGCTTAGACAATACAAATAGTATACATTTCAATTTTACACCAAAGCACTTACTGCAAACCTAATGGAAACAACTTAGATTAACTTCCCACATGATTCTGAGATGTCTGAAAGTTGTTTCATACCTGTGCACATCAAGACAAAAAAGTTGTTTTCTCAGTGCATGCAATGCTTTTACAATACAAATAGTATACATTTCAATTTTACACCAAAGCACTTACTGCAAACCTAATGGAAACACCTTAGGTTAACTTTCCACATGATTATGAGTAGTTTGAAAGTTGTTTCATGGCTGTACACATCAACAGAAAAAAGTTGTTATCTCAGTGAATGCAATGCTTAGACAATACAAATAGTGTACATTTCAATTTTACTACAAAGCACTTACTGCAAACCTAATGGAAACACCTTAGGTTAACTTCCCACATGATTCTGAGATGTCTGAAAGTTGTTACATACCTGTGCACATAAAGACAAAAAAGTTGATTTCACAGTGAATAGAATGCTTTGACATAAAAGTAGTATACATTTCAATTGTACTCAAAAGTCCTGACTGCAAACCTAATGCAAACACATTTGGTTAACTTCCCAGATGAATATGACTAGGTTTAAAGTTGTTTCATGCCTCAGTTCATCAAGACAAAAAAGTTACTTTCTCAGTACTACTATGCTCTGACATTAAGGAAGTACACATCTGAATTTTACACCAAAGTACTTACTGCAAACTAATGGAAACACCTTAGGTTAACTTCCCACATGATTATGAGTAGTTTGAAAGTTGTTTCATGGCTGTACACATCAACACAAAAAAGTTGTTATCTCAGTGCATGCAATGCTTAGACAATACAAATAGTATACATTTCAATTTTACACCAAAGCACTTACTGCAAACCTAATGGAAACACCTTAGGTTAACTTCCCACATGATTCTGAGATGTCTGAAAGTTGTTTCATACTTGTGCACATAAAGACAAAAAAGTTGATTTCACAGTGAATAGAATGCTTTGACATAAAAGTAGTATACATTTCAATTTTACAACAAAGTACTTACTGCAAACCTAATGGAAACACTTTAGGTTAACTTTCCACATGATTATGAGTAGTTTGAAAGTTGTTTCATGGCTGTACACATCAACACAAAAAAGTTGTTATCTCAGTGCATGCAATGCTTAGACAATACAAATAGTGTACATTTCAATTTTACACCAAAGCACTTACTGCAAACCTAATGGAAACACTTTAGGTTAACTTCCCACATGATTCTGAGATGTCTGAAAGTTGTTACATACCTGTGCACATAAAGACAAAAAAGTTGATTTCACAGTGAATAGAATGCTTTGACATAAAAGTAGTATACATTTCAATTGTACTCAAAAGTCCTGACTGGAAACCTAATGCAAACACATTTGGTTAACTTCCCAGATGAATATGACTAGGTTTAAAGTTGTTTCATGCCTCAGTTCATCAAGACAAAAAAGTTACTTTCTCAGTACTACTATGCTCTGACATTAAGGAAGTACACATCTGAATTTTACACCAAAGTACTTACTGCAAACTAATGGAAACACCTTAGGTTAACTTCCCACATGATTATGAGTAGTTTGAAAGTTGTTTCATGGCTGTACACATCAACACAAAAAAGTTGTTATCTCAGTGCATGCAATGCTTAGACAATACAAATAGTATACATTTCAATTTTACACCAAAGCACTTACTGCAAACCTAATGGAAACAACTTAGATTAACTTCCCACATGATTCTGAGATGTCTGAAAGTTGTTTCATACCTGTGCACATCAAGACAAAAAAGTTGTTTTCTCAGTGCATGCAATGCTTTTACAATACAAATAGTATACATTTCAATTTTACACCAAAGCACTTACTGCAAACCTAATGGAAACACCTTAGGTTAAGTTTCCACATGATTATGAGTAGTTTGAAAGTTGTTTCATGGCTGTACACATCAACAGAAAAAAGTTGTTATCTCAGTGAATGCAATGCTTAGACAATACAAATAGTGTACATTTCAATTTTACTACAAAGCACTTACTGCAAACCTAATGGAAACACCTTAGGTTAACTTCCCACATGATTCTGAGATGTCTGAAAGTTGTTACATACCTGTGCACATAAAGACAAAAAAGTTGATTTCACAGTGAATAGAATGCTTTGACATAAAAGTAGTTTACATTTCAATTGTACTCAAAAGTCCTGACTGCAAACCTAATGCAAACACATTTGGTTAACTTCCCAGATGAATATGACTAGGTTTAAAGTTGTTTCATGCCTCAGTTCATCAAGACAAAAAAGTTACTTTCTCAATACTGCTATGCTCTGACATTAAGGAAGTACACATCTGAATTTTACACCAAAGTACTTACTGCAAACTAATGGAAACACCTTAGGTTAACTTCCTACATGATTATGAGTAGTTTGAAAGTTGTTTCATGGCTGTACACATCAACACAAAAAAGTTGTTATCTCAGTGCATGCAATGCTCAGACAATACAAATAGAATACATTTCAATTTTCCACCAAAGCACTTACTGCAAACCTAATGGAAACAACTTAGATTAACTTCCCACATGATTCTGAGATGTCTGAAAGTTGTTTCATACCTGTGCACATCAAGACAAAAAAGTTGTTTTCTCAGTGCATGCAATGCTTTTACAATACAAATAGTATACATTTCAATTTTACACCAAAGCATTTACTGCAGACCTAATGGAAACACCTTAGGTTAACTTTCCAAATGATTATGAGTAGTTTGAAAGTTGTTTCATGGCTGTACACATCAACAGAAAAAAAGTTGTTATCTCAGTGAATGCAATGCTTAGACAATACAAATAGTATACATTTCAAATTTACACCAAAGCATTTACTGCAGACCTAATGGAAACACCTTATGTTAACTTTCCACATGATTATGAGTAGTTTGAAAGTTGTTTCATGGCTGTACACATAAAGACAAAAAAGTTGATTTCACGGTGAATAGAATGCTTTGACATAAAAGTAGTAAACATTTCAATTTTACAACAAAGTACTTACTGCAAACCTAATGGAAACACTTTAGGTTAACTTTCCACATGATTATGAGTAGTTTGAAAGTTGTTTTATGGCTGCACACATCAACACAAAAAAGTTGTAATCTCAGTGCATGCAATGCTTAGACAATACAAATAGTGTACATTTCAATTTTACACCAAAGCACTTACTGCAAACCTAATGGAAACACTTTAGGTTAACTTCCCACATGATTCTGAGATGTCTGAAAGTTGTTACATACCTGTGCACATAAAGACAAAAAAGTTGATTTCACAGTGAATAGAATGCTTTGACATAAAAGTAGTATACATTTCAATTGTACTCAAATGTCCTGACTGCAAACCTAATGCAAACACATTTGGTTAACTTCCCAGATGAATATGACTAGGTTTAAAGTTGTTTCATGCCTCAGTTCATCAAGACAAAAAAGTTACTTTCTCAGTACTACTATGCTCTGACATTAAGGAAGTACACATCTGAATTTTACACCAAAGTACTTACTGCAAACTAATGGAAACACCTTAGGTTAACTTCCCACATGATTATGAGTAGTTTGAAAGTTGTTTCATGGCTGTACACATCAACACAAAAAAGTTGTTATCTCAGTGCATGCAATGCTTAGACAATACAAATAGTATACATTTCAATTTTACACCAAAGCACTTACTGCAAACCTAATGGAAACAACTTAGATTAACTTCCCACATGATTCTGAGATGTCTGAAAGTTGTTTCATACCTGTGCACATCAAGACAAAAAAGTTGTTTTCTCAGTGCATGCAATGCTTTTACAATACAAATAGTATACATTTCAATTTTACACCAAAGCACTTACTGCAAACCTAATGGAAACACCTTAGGTTAACTTCCACATGATTATGAGTAGTTTGAAAGTTGTTTCATGGCTGTACACATCAACAGAAAAAAGTTGTTATCTCAGTGAATGCAATGCTTAGACAATACAAATAGTGTACATTTCAATTTTACTACAAAGCACTTACTGCAAACCTAATGGAAACACCTTAGGTTAACTTCCCACATGATTCTGAGATGTCTGAAAGTTGTTACATACCTGTGCACATAAAGACAAAAAAGTTGATTTCACAGTGAATAGAATGCTTTGACATAAAAGTAGTATACATTTCAATTGTACTCAAAAGTCCTGACTGCAAACCTAATGCAAACACATTTGGTTAACTTCCCAGATGAATATGACTAGGTTTAAAGTTGTTTCATGCCTCAGTTCATCAAGACAAAAAAGTTACTTTCTCAGTACTACTATGCTCTGACATTAAGGAAGTACACATCTGAATTTTACACCAAAGTACTTACTGCAAACTAATGGAAACACCTTAGGTTAACTTCCCACATGATTATGAGTAGTTTGAAAGTTGTTTCATGGCTGTACACATCAACACAAAAAAGTTGTTATCTCAGTGCATGCAATGCTTAGACAATACAAATAGTATACATTTCAATTTTACACCAAAGCACTTACTGCAAACCTAATGGAAACACCTTAGGTTAACTTCCCACATGATTCTGAGATGTCTGAAAGTTGTTTCATACTTGTGCACATAAAGACAAAAAAGTTGATTTCACAGTGAATAGAATGCTTTGACATAAAAGTAGTATACATTTCAATTTTACAACAAAGTACTTACTGCAAACCTAATGGAAACACTTTAGGTTAACTTTCCACATGATTATGAGTAGTTTGAAAGTTGTTTCATGGCTGTACACATCAACAGAAAAAAGTTGTTATCTCAGTGAATGCAATGCTTAGACAATACAAATAGTGTACATTTCAATTTTACTACAAAGCACTTACTGCAAACCTAATGGAAACACCTTAGGTTAACTTCCCACATGATTCTGAGATGTCTGAAAGTTGTTACATACCTGTGCACATAAAGACAAAAAAGTTGATTTCACAGTGAATAGAATGCTTTGACATAAAAGTAGTTTACATTTCAATTGTACTCAAAAGTCCTGACTGCAAACCTAATGCAAACACATTTGGTTAACTTCCCAGATGAATATGACTAGGTTTAAAGTTGTTTCATGCCTCAGTTCATCAAGACAAAAAAGTTACTTTCTCAATACTGCTATGCTCTGACATTAAGGAAGTACACATCTGAATTTTACACCAAAGTACTTACTGCAAACTAATGGAAACACCTTAGGTTAACTTCCTACATGATTATGAGTAGTTTGAAAGTTGTTTCATGGCTGTACACATCAACACAAAAAAGTTGTTATCTCAGTGCATGCAATGCTCAGACAATACAAATAGAATACATTTCAATTTTCCACCAAAGCACTTACTGCAAACCTAATGGAAACAACTTAGATTAACTTCCCACATGATTCTGAGATGTCTGAAAGTTGTTTCATACCTGTGCACATCAAGACAAAAAAGTTGTTTTCTCAGTGCATGCAATGCTTTTACAATACAAATAGTATACATTTCAATTTTACACCAAAGCATTTACTGCAGACCTAATGGAAACACCTTAGGTTAACTTTCCAAATGATTATGAGTAGTTTGAAAGTTGTTTCATGGCTGTACACATCAACAGAAAAAAGTTGTTATCTCAGTGAATGCAATGCTTAGACAATACAAATAGTATACATTTCAAATTTACACCAAAGCATTTACTGCAGACCTAATGGAAACACCTTAGGTTAACTTTCCACATGATTATGAGTAGTTTGAAAGTTGTTTCATGGCTGTACACATAAAGACAAAAAAGTTGATTTCACGGTGAATAGAATGCTTTGACATAAAAGTAGTAAACATTTCAATTTTACAACAAAGTACTTACTGCAAACCTAATGGAAACACTTTAGGTTAACTTTCCACATGATTATGAGTAGTTTGAAAGTTGTTTTATGGCTGCACACATCAACACAAAAAAGTTGTAATCTCAGTGCATGCAATGCTTAGACAATACAAATAGTGTACATTTCAATTTTACACCAAAGCACTTACTGCAAACCTAATGGAAACACTTTAGGTTAACTTCCCACATGATTCTGAGATGTCTGAAAGTTGTTACATACCTGTGCACATAAAGACAAAAAAGTTGATTTCACAGTGAATAGAATGCTTTGACATAAAAGTAGTATACATTTCAATTGTACTCAAATGTCCTGACTGCAAACCTAATGCAAACACATTTGGTTAACTTCCCAGATGAATATGACTAGGTTTAAAGTTGTTTCATGCCTCAGTTCATCAAGACAAAAAAGTTACTTTCTCAGTACTACTATGCTCTGACATTAAGGAAGTACACATCTGAATTTTACACCAAAGTACTTACTGCAAACTAATGGAAACACCTTAGGTTAACTTCCCACATGATTATGAGTAGTTTGAAAGTTGTTTCATGGCTGTACACATCAACACAAAAAAGTTGTTATCTCAGTGCATGCAATGCTTAGACAATACAAATAGTATACATTTCAATTTTACACCAAAGCACTTACTGCAAACCTAATGGAAACAACTTAGATTAACTTCCCACATGATTCTGAGATGTCTGAAAGTTGTTTCATACCTGTGCACATCAAGACAAAAAAGTTGTTTTCTCAGTGCATGCAATGCTTTTACAATACAAATAGTATACATTTCAATTTTACACCAAAGCACTTACTGCAAACCTAATGGAAACACCTTAGGTTAACTTTCCACATGATTATGAGTAGTTTGAAAGTTGTTTCATGGCTGTACACATCAACAGAAAAAAGTTGTTATCTCAGTGAATGCAATGCTTAGACAATACAAATAGTGTACATTTCAATTTTACTACAAAGCACTTACTGCAAACCTAATGGAAACACCTTAGGTTAACTTCCCACATGATTCTGAGATGTCTGAAAGTTGTTACATACCTGTGCACATAAAGACAAAAAAGTTGATTTCACAGTGAATAGAATGCTTTGACATAAAAGTAGTATACATTTCAATTGTACTCAAAAGTCCTGACTGCAAACCTAATGCAAACACATTTGGTTAACTTCCCAGATGAATATGACTAGGTTTAAAGTTGTTTCATGCCTCAGTTCATCAAGACAAAAAAGTTACTTTCTCAGTACTACTATGCTCTGACATTAAGGAAGTACACATCTGAATTTTACACCAAAGTACTTACTGCAAACTAATGGAAACACCTTAGGTTAACTTCCCACATGATTATGAGTAGTTTGAAAGTTGTTTCATGGCTGTACACATCAACACAAAAAAGTTGTTATCTCAGTGCATGCAATGCTTAGACAATACAAATAGTATACATTTCAATTTTACACCAAAGCACTTACTGCAAACCTAATGGAAACACCTTAGGTTAACTTCCCACATGATTCTGAGATGTCTGAAAGTTGTTTCATACTTGTGCACATAAAGACAAAAAAGTTGATTTCACAGTGAATAGAATGCTTTGACATAAAAGTAGTATACATTTCAATTTTACAACAAAGTACTTACTGCAAACCTAATGGAAACACTTTAGGTTAACTTTCCACATGATTATGAGTAGTTTGAAAGTTGTTTCATGGCTGTACACATCAACACAAAAAAGTTGTTATCTCAGTGCATGCAATGCTTAGACAATACAAATAGTGTACATTTCAATTTTACACCAAAGCACTTACTGCAAACCTAATGGAAACACTTTAGGTTAACTTCCCACATGATTCTGAGATGTCTGAAAGTTGTTACATACCTGTGCACATAAAGACAAAAAAGTTGATTTCACAGTGAATAGAATGCTTTGACATAAAAGTAGTATACATTTCAATTGTACTCAAAAGTCCTGACTGGAAACCTAATGCAAACACATTTGGTTAACTTCCCAGATGAATATGACTAGGTTTAAAGTTGTTTCATGCCTCAGTTCATCAAGACAAAAAAGTTACTTTCTCAGTACTACTATGCTCTGACATTAAGGAAGTACACATCTGAATTTTACACCAAAGTACTTACTGCAAACTAATGGAAACACCTTAGGTTAACTTCCCACATGATTATGAGTAGTTTGAAAGTTGTTTCATGGCTGTACACATCAACACAAAAAAGTTGTTATCTCAGTGCATGCAATGCTTAGACAATACAAATAGTATACATTTCAATTTTACACCAAAGCACTTACTGCAAACCTAATGGAAACAACTTAGATTAACTTCCCACATGATTCTGAGATGTCTGAAAGTTGTTTCATACCTGTGCACATCAAGACAAAAAAGTTGTTTTCTCAGTGCATGCAATGCTTTTACAATACAAATAGTATACATTTCAATTTTACACCAAAGCACTTACTGCAAACCTAATGGAAACACCTTAGGTTAAGTTTCCACATGATTATGAGTAGTTTGAAAGTTGTTTCATGGCTGTACACATCAACAGAAAAAAGTTGTTATCTCAGTGAATGCAATGCTTAGACAATACAAATAGTGTACATTTCAATTTTACTACAAAGCACTTACTGCAAACCTAATGGAAACACCTTAGGTTAACTTCCCACATGATTCTGAGATGTCTGAAAGTTGTTACATACCTGTGCACATAAAGACAAAAAAGTTGATTTCACAGTGAATAGAATGCTTTGACATAAAAGTAGTTTACATTTCAATTGTACTCAAAAGTCCTGACTGCAAACCTAATGCAAACACATTTGGTTAACTTCCCAGATGAATATGACTAGGTTTAAAGTTGTTTCATGCCTCAGTTCATCAAGACAAAAAAGTTACTTTCTCAATACTGCTATGCTCTGACATTAAGGAAGTACACATCTGAATTTTACACCAAAGTACTTACTGCAAACTAATGGAAACACCTTAGGTTAACTTCCTACATGATTATGAGTAGTTTGAAAGTTGTTTCATGGCTGTACACATCAACACAAAAAAGTTGTTATCTCAGTGCATGCAATGCTCAGACAATACAAATAGAATACATTTCAATTTTCCACCAAAGCACTTACTGCAAACCTAATGGAAACAACTTAGATTAACTTCCCACATGATTCTGAGATGTCTGAAAGTTGTTTCATACCTGTGCACATCAAGACAAAAAAGTTGTTTTCTCAGTGCATGCAATGCTTTTACAATACAAATAGTATACATTTCAATTTTACACCAAAGCATTTACTGCAGACCTAATGGAAACACCTTAGGTTAACTTTCCAAATGATTATGAGTAGTTTGAAAGTTGTTTCATGGCTGTACACATCAACAGAAAAAAGTTGTTATCTCAGTGAATGCAATGCTTAGACAATACAAATAGTATACATTTCAAATTTACACCAAAGCATTTACTGCAGACCTAATGGAAACACCTTATGTTAACTTTCCACATGATTATGAGTAGTTTGAAAGTTGTTTCATGGCTGTACACATAAAGACAAAAAAGTTGATTTCACGGTGAATAGAATGCTTTGACATAAAAGTAGTAAACATTTCAATTTTACAACAAAGTACTTACTGCAAACCTAATGGAAACACTTTAGGTTAACTTTCCACATGATTATGAGTAGTTTGAAAGTTGTTTTATGGCTGCACACATCAACACAAAAAAGTTGTAATCTCAGTGCATGCAATGCTTAGACAATACAAATAGTGTACATTTCAATTTTACACCAAAGCACTTACTGCAAACCTAATGGAAACACTTTAGGTTAACTTCCCACATGATTCTGAGATGTCTGAAAGTTGTTACATACCTGTGCACATAAAGACAAAAAAGTTGATTTCACAGTGAATAGAATGCTTTGACATAAAAGTAGTATACATTTCAATTGTACTCAAATGTCCTGACTGCAAACCTAATGCAAACACATTTGGTTAACTTCCCAGATGAATATGACTAGGTTTAAAGTTGTTTCATGCCTCAGTTCATCAAGACAAAAAAGTTACTTTCTCAGTACTACTATGCTCTGACATTAAGGAAGTACACATCTGAATTTTACACCAAAGTACTTACTGCAAACTAATGGAAACACCTTAGGTTAACTTCCCACATGATTATGAGTAGTTTGAAAGTTGTTTCATGGCTGTACACATCAACACAAAAAAGTTGTTATCTCAGTGCATGCAATGCTTAGACAATACAAATAGTATACATTTCAATTTTACACCAAAGCACTTACTGCAAACCTAATGGAAACAACTTAGATTAACTTCCCACATGATTCTGAGATGTCTGAAAGTTGTTTCATACCTGTGCACATCAAGACAAAAAAGTTGTTTTCTCAGTGCATGCAATGCTTTTACAATACAAATAGTATACATTTCAATTTTACACCAAAGCACTTACTGCAAACCTAATGGAAACACCTTAGGTTAACTTTCCACATGATTATGAGTAGTTTGAAAGTTGTTTCATGGCTGTACACATCAACAGAAAAAAGTTGTTATCTCAGTGAATGCAATGCTTAGACAATACAAATAGTGTACATTTCAATTTTACTACAAAGCACTTACTGCAAACCTAATGGAAACACCTTAGGTTAACTTCCCACATGATTCTGAGATGTCTGAAAGTTGTTACATACCTGTGCACATAAAGACAAAAAAGTTGATTTCACAGTGAATAGAATGCTTTGACATAAAAGTAGTATACATTTCAATTGTACTCAAAAGTCCTGACTGCAAACCTAATGCAAACACATTTGGTTAACTTCCCAGATGAATATGACTAGGTTTAAAGTTGTTTCATGCCTCAGTTCATCAAGACAAAAAAGTTACTTTCTCAGTACTACTATGCTCTGACATTAAGGAAGTACACATCTGAATTTTACACCAAAGTACTTACTGCAAACTAATGGAAACACCTTAGGTTAACTTCCCACATGATTATGAGTAGTTTGAAAGTTGTTTCATGGCTGTACACATCAACACAAAAAAGTTGTTATCTCAGTGCATGCAATGCTTAGACAATACAAATAGTATACATTTCAATTTTACACCAAAGCACTTACTGCAAACCTAATGGAAACACCTTAGGTTAACTTCCCACATGATTCTGAGATGTCTGAAAGTTGTTTCATACTTGTGCACATAAAGACAAAAAAGTTGATTTCACAGTGAATAGAATGCTTTGACATAAAAGTAGTATACATTTCAATTTTACAACAAAGTACTTACTGCAAACCTAATGGAAACACTTTAGGTTAACTTTCCACATGATTATGAGTAGTTTGAAAGTTGTTTCATGGCTGTACACATCAACACAAAAAAGTTGTTATCTCAGTGCATGCAATGCTTAGACAATACAAATAGTGTACATTTCAATTTTACACCAAAGCACTTACTGCAAACCTAATGGAAACACTTTAGGTTAACTTCCCACATGATTCTGAGATGTCTGAAAGTTGTTACATACCTGTGCACATAAAGACAAAAAAGTTGATTTCACAGTGAATAGAATGCTTTGACATAAAAGTAGTATACATTTCAATTGTACTCAAAAGTCCTGACTGCAAACCTAATGCAAACACATTTGGTTAACTTCCCAGATGAATATGACTAGGTTTAAAGTTGTTTCATGCCTCAGTTCATCAAGACAAAAAAGTTACTTTCTCAGTACTACTATGCTCTGACATTAAGGAAGTACACATCTGAATTTTACACCAAAGTACTTACTGCAAACTAATGGAAACACCTTAGGTTAACTTCCCACATGATTATGAGTAGTTTGAAAGTTGTTTCATGGCTGTACACATCAACACAAAAAAGTTGTTATCTCAGTGCATGCAATGCTTAGACAATACAAATAGTATACATTTCAATTTTACACCAAAGCACTTACTGCAAACCTAATGGAAACAACTTAGATTAACTTCCCACATGATTCTGAGATGTCTGAAAGTTGTTTCATACCTGTGCACATCAAGACAAAAAAGTTGTTTTCTCAGTGCATGCAATGCTTTTACAATACAAATAGTATACATTTCAATTTTACACCAAAGCACTTACTGCAAACCTAATGGAAACACCTTAGGTTAAGTTTCCACATGATTATGAGTAGTTTGAAAGTTGTTTCATGGCTGTACACATCAACAGAAAAAAGTTGTTATCTCAGTGAATGCAATGCTTAGACAATACAAATAGTGTACATTTCAATTTTACTACAAAGCACTTACTGCAAACCTAATGGAAACACCTTAGGTTAACTTCCCACATGATTCTGAGATGTCTGAAAGTTGTTACATACCTGTGCACATAAAGACAAAAAAGTTGATTTCACAGTGAATAGAATGCTTTGACATAAAAGTAGTTTACATTTCAATTGTACTCAAAAGTCCTGACTGCAAACCTAATGCAAACACATTTGGTTAACTTCCCAGATGAATATGACTAGGTTTAAAGTTGTTTCATGCCTCAGTTCATCAAGACAAAAAAGTTACTTTCTCAATACTGCTATGCTCTGACATTAAGGAAGTACACATCTGAATTTTACACCAAAGTACTTACTGCAAACTAATGGAAACACCTTAGGTTAACTTCCTACATGATTATGAGTAGTTTGAAAGTTGTTTCATGGCTGTACACATCAACACAAAAAAGTTGTTATCTCAGTGCATGCAATGCTCAGACAATACAAATAGAATACATTTCAATTTTCCACCAAAGCACTTACTGCAAACCTAATGGAAACAACTTAGATTAACTTCCCACATGATTCTGAGATGTCTGAAAGTTGTTTCATACCTGTGCACATCAAGACAAAAAAGTTGTTTTCTCAGTGCATGCAATGCTTTTACAATACAAATAGTATACATTTCAATTTTACACCAAAGCATTTACTGCAGACCTAATGGAAACACCTTAGGTTAACTTTCCAAATGATTATGAGTAGTTTGAAAGTTGTTTCATGGCTGTACACATCAACAGAAAAAAGTTGTTATCTCAGTGAATGCAATGCTTAGACAATACAAATAGTATACATTTCAAATTTACACCAAAGCATTTACTGCAGACCTAATGGAAACACCTTATGTTAACTTTCCACATGATTATGAGTAGTTTGAAAGTTGTTTCATGGCTGTACACATAAAGACAAAAAAGTTGATTTCACGGTGAATAGAATGCTTTGACATAAAAGTAGTAAACATTTCAATTTTACAACAAAGTACTTACTGCAAACCTAATGGAAACACTTTAGGTTAACTTTCCACATGATTATGAGTAGTTTGAAAGTTGTTTTATGGCTGCACACATCAACACAAAAAAGTTGTAATCTCAGTGCATGCAATGCTTAGACAATACAAATAGTGTACATTTCAATTTTACTACAAAGCACTTACTGCAAACCTAATGGAAACACTTTAGGTTAACTTCCCACATGATTCTGAGATGTCTGAAAGTTGTTACATACCTGTGCACATAAAGACAAAAAAGTTGATTTCACAGTGAATAGAATGCTTTGACATAAAAGTAGTATACATTTCAATTGTACTCAAATGTCCTGACTGCAAACCTAATGCAAACACATTTGGTTAACTTCCCAGATGAATATGACTAGGTTTAAAGTTGTTTCATGCCTCAGTTCATCAAGACAAAAAAGTTACTTTCTCAGTACTACTATGCTCTGACATTAAGGAAGTACACATCTGAATTTTACACCAAAGTACTTACTGCAAACTAATGGAAACACCTTAGGTTAACTTCCCACATGATTATGAGTAGTTTGAAAGTTGTTTCATGGCTGTACACATCAACACAAAAAAGTTGTTATCTCAGTGCATGCAATGCTTAGACAATACAAATAGTATACATTTCAATTTTACACCAAAGCACTTACTGCAAACCTAATGGAAACAACTTAGATTAACTTCCCACATGATTCTGAGATGTCTGAAAGTTGTTTCATACCTGTGCACATCAAGACAAAAAAGTTGATTTCACAGTGAATAGAATGCTTTGACATAAAAGTAGTGTACATTTCAATTTTACAACAAAGTACTTACTGCAAACCTAATGGAAACACTTTAGGTTAACTTTCCACATGATTATGAGTAGTTTGAAAGTTGTTTCATGGCTGTACACATCAACACAAAAAAGTTGTTATCTCAGTGCATGCAATGCTTAGACAATACAAATAGTGTACATTTCAATTTTACACCAAAGCACTTATTGCAAACCTAATGGAAACACTTTAGGTTAACTTCCCACATGATTCTGAGATGTCTGAAAGTTGTTACATACCTGTGCACATAAAGACAAAAAAGTTGATTTCACAGTGAATAGAATGCTTTGACATAAAAGTAGTATACATTTCAATTGTACTCAAAAGTCCTGACTGCAAACCTAATGCAAACACATTTGTTTAACTTCCCAGATGAATATGACTAGGTTTAAAGTTGTTTCATGCCTCAGTTCATCAAGACAAAAAAGTTACTTTCTCAGTACTACTATGCTCTGACATTAAGGAAGTACACATCTGAATTTTACACCAAAGTACTTACTGCAAACTAATGGAAACACCTTAGGTTAACTTCCCACATGATTATGAGTAGTTTGAAAGTTGTTTCATACCTGTGCACATCAAGACAAAAAAGTTGTTATCTCAGTGCATGCAATGCTTAGACAATACAAATAGTATACATTTCAATTTTACACCAAAGCACTTACTGCAAACCTAATGGAAACAACTTAGATTAACTTCCCACATGATTCTGAGATGTCTGAAAGTTGTTTCATACCTGTGCACATCAAGACAAAAAAGTTGTTTTCTCAGTGCATGCAATGCTTTTACAATACAAATAGTATACATTTCAATTTTACACCAAAGCACTTACTGCAAACCTAATGGAAACACCTTAGGTTAAGTTTCCACATGATTATGAGTAGTTTGAAAGTTGTTTCATGGCTGTACACATCAACAGAAAAAAGTTGTTATCTCAGTGAATGCAATGCTTAGACAATACAAATAGTGTACATTTCAATTTTACTACAAAGCACTTACTGCAAACCTAATGGAAACACCTTAGGTTAACTTCCCACATGATTCTGAGATGTCTGAAAGTTGTTACATACCTGTGCACATAAAGACAAAAAAGTTGATTTCACAGTGAATAGAATGCTTTGACATAAAAGTAGTTTACATTTCAATTGTACTCAAAAGTCCTGACTGCAAACCTAATGCAAACACATTTGGTTAACTTCCCAGATGAATATGACTAGGTTTAAAGTTGTTTCATGCCTCAGTTCATCAAGACAAAAAAGTTACTTTCTCAATACTGCTATGCTCTGACATTAAGGAAGTACACATCTGAATTTTACACCAAAGTACTTACTGCAAACTAATGGAAACACCTTAGGTTAACTTCCTACATGATTATGAGTAGTTTGAAAGTTGTTTCATGGCTGTACACATCAACACAAAAAAGTTGTTATCTCAGTGCATGCAATGCTCAGACAATACAAATAGAATACATTTCAATTTTCCACCAAAGCACTTACTGCAAACCTAATGGAAACAACTTAGATTAACTTCCCACATGATTCTGAGATGTCTGAAAGTTGTTTCATACCTGTGCACATCAAGACAAAAAAGTTGTTTTCTCAGTGCATGCAATGCTTTTACAATACAAATAGTATACATTTCAATTTTACACCAAAGCATTTACTGCAGACCTAATGGAAACACCTTAGGTTAACTTTCCAAATGATTATGAGTAGTTTGAAAGTTGTTTCATGGCTGTACACATCAACAGAAAAAAGTTGTTATCTCAGTGAATGCAATGCTTAGACAATACAAATAGTATACATTTCAAATTTACACCAAAGCATTTACTGCAGACCTAATGGAAACACCTTAGGTTAACTTTCCACATGATTATGAGTAGTTTGAAAGTTGTTTCATGGCTGTACACATAAAGACAAAAAAGTTGATTTCACGGTGAATAGAATGCTTTGACATAAAAGTAGTAAACATTTCAATTTTACAACAAAGTACTTACTGCAAACCTAATGGAAACACTTTAGGTTAACTTTCCACATGATTATGAGTAGTTTGAAAGTTGTTTTATGGCTGCACACATCAACACAAAAAAGTTGTAATCTCAGTGCATGCACTGCTTAGACAATACAAATAGTGTACATTTCAATTTTACACCAAAGCACTTACTGCAAACCTAATGGAAACACTTTAGGTTAACTTCCCACATGATTCTGAGATGTCTGAAAGTTGTTACATACCTGTGCACATAAAGACAAAAAAGTTGATTTCACAGTGAATAGAATGCTTTGACATAAAAGTAGTATACATTTCAATTGTACTCAAATGTCCTGACTGCAAACCTAATGCAAACACATTTGGTTAACTTCCCAGATGAATATGACTAGGTTTAAAGTTGTTTCATGCCTCAGTTCATCAAGACAAAAAAGTTACTTTCTCAGTACTACTATGCTCTGACATTAAGGAAGTACACATCTGAATTTTACGCCAAAGTACTTACTGCAAACTAATGGAAACACCTTAGGTTAACTTCCCACATGATTATGAGTAGTTTGAAAGTTGTTTCATGGCTGTACACATCAACACAAAAAAGTTGTTATCTCAGTGCATGCAATGCTTAGACAATACAAATAGTATACATTTCAATTTTACACCAAAGCACTTACTGCAAACCTAATGGAAACAACTTAGATTAACTTCCCACATGATTCTGAGATGTCTGAAAGTTGTTTCATACCTGTGCACATCAAGACAAAAAAGTTGTTTTCTCAGAGCATGCAATGCTTTTACAATGCAAATAGTATACATTTCAATTTTACACCAAAGCACTTACTGCAAACCTAATGGAAACACCTTAGGTTAACTTTCCACATGATTATGAGTAGTTTGAAAGTTGTTTCATGGCTGTACACATCAACAGAAAAAAGTTGTTATCTCAGTGAATGCAATGCTTAGACAATACAAATAGTGTACATTTCAATTTTACTACAAAGCACTTACTGCAAACCTAATGGAAACACCTTAGGTTAACTTCCCACATGATTCTGAGATGTCTGAAAGTTGTTACATACCTGTGCACATAAAGACAAAAAAGTTGATTTCACAGTGAATAGAATGCTTTGACATAAAAGTAGTTTACATTTCAATTGTACTCAAAAGTCCTGACTGCAAACCTAATGCAAACACATTTGGTTAACTTCCCAGATGAATATGACTAGGTTTAAAGTTGTTTCATGCCTCAGTTCATCAAGACAAAAAAGTTACTTTCTCAGTACTGCTATGCTCTGACATTAAGGAAGTACACATCTGAATTTTACACCATAGTACTTACTGCAAACTAATGGAAACACCTTAGGTTAACTTCCCACATGATTATGAGTAGTTTGAAAGTTGTTTCATGGCTGTACACATCAACACAAAAAAGTTGTTATCTCAGTGCATGCAATGCTCAGACAATACAAATAGAATACATTTCAATTTTACACCAAAGCACTTACTGCAAACCTAATGGAAACAACTTAGATTAACTTCCCACATGATTCTGAGATGTCTGAAAGTTGTTTCATACCTGTGCACATCAAGACAAAAAAGTTGTTTTCTCAGTGCATGCAATGCTTTTACAATACAAATAGTATACATTTCAATTTTACACCAAAGCATTTACTGCAGACCTAATGGAAACACCTTAGGTTAACTTTCCAAATGATTATGAGTAGTTTGAAAGTTGTTTCATGGCTGTACACATCAACAGAAAAAAGTTGTTATCTCAGTGAATGCAATGCTTAGACAATACAAATAGTATACATTTCAAATTTACACCAAAGCATTTACTGCAGACCTAATGGAAACACCTTAGGTTAACTTTCCACATGATTATGAGTAGTTTGAAAGTTGTTTCATGGCTGTACACATAAAGACAAAAAAGTTGATTTCACGGTGAATAGAATGCTTTGACATAAAAGTAGTAAACATTTCAATTTTACAACAAAGTACTTACTGCAAACCTAATGGAAACACTTTAGGTTAACTTTCCACATGATTATGAGTAGTTTGAAAGTTGTTTTATGGCTGCACACATCAACAGAAAAAAGTTGTAATCTCAGTGCATGCAATGCTTAGACAATACAAATAGTGTACATTTCAATTTTACACCAAAGCACTTACTGCAAACCTAATGGAAACACTTTAGGTTAACTTCCCACATGATTCTGAGATGTCTGAAAGTTGTTACATACCTGTGCACATAAAGACAAAAAAGTTGATTTCACAGTGAATAGAATGCTTTGACATAAAAGTAGTATACATTTCAATTGTACTCAAAAGTCCTGACTGCAAACCTAATGCAAACACATTTGGTTAACTTCCCAGATGAATATGACTAGGTTTAAAGTTGTTTCATGCCTCAGTTCATCAAGACAAAAAAGTTACTTTCTCAGTACTACTATGCTCTGACATTCAGGAAGTACACATCTGAATTTTACACCAAAGTACTTACTGCAAACTAATGGAAACACCTTAGGTTAACTTCCCACATGATTATGAGTAGTTTGAAAGTTGTTTCATGGCTGTACACATCAATACAAAAAAGTTGTTATCTCAGTGCATGCAATGCTTAGACAATACAAATAGTATACATTTCAATTTTACACCAAAGCACTTACTGCAAACCTAATGGAAACAACTTAGATTAACTTCCCACATGATTCTGAGATGTCTGAAAGTTGTTTCATACCTGTGCACATCAAGACAAAAAAGTTGTTTTCTCAGTGCATGCAATGCTTTTACAATACAAATAGTATACATTTCAATTTTACACCAAAGCACTTACTGCAAACCTAATGGAAACACCTTAGGTTAACTTTCCACATGATTATGAGTAGTTTGAAAGTTGTTTCATGGCTGTACACATCAACAGAAAAAAGTTGTTATCTCAGTGAATGCAATGCTTAGACAATACAAATAGTGTACATTTCAATTTTACTACAAAGCACTTACTGCAAACCTAATGGAAACACCTTAGGTTAACTTCCCACATGATTCTGAGATGTCTGAAAGTTGTTACATACCTGTGCACATAAAGACAAAAAAGTTGATTTCACAGTGAATAGAATGCTTTGACATAAAAGTAGTATACATTTCAATTGTACTCAAAAGTCCTGACTGCAAACCTAATGCAAACACATTTGGTTAACTTCCCAGATGAATATGACTAGGTTTAAAGTTGTTTCATGCCTCAGTTCATCAAGACAAAAAAGTTACTTTCTCAGTACTACTATGCTCTGACATTAAGGAAGCACACATCTGAATTTTACACCAAAGTACTTACTGCAAACTAATGGAAACACCTTAGGTTAACTTCCCACATGATTATGAGTAGTTTGAAAGTTGTTTCATGGCTGTACACATCAACACAAAAAAGTTGTTATCTCAGTGCATGCAATGCTTAGACAATACAAATAGTATACATTTCAATTTTACACCAAAGCACTTACTGCAAACCTAATGGAAACACCTTAGGTTAACTTCCCACATGATTATGAGATGTCTGAAAGTTGTTTCATACTTGTGCACATAAAGACAAAAAAGTTGATTTCACAGTGAATAGAATGCTTTGACATAAAAGTAGTATACATTTCAATTTTACAACAAAGTACTTACTGCAAACCTAATGGAAACACTTTAGGTTAACTTTCCACATGATTATGAGTAGTTTGAAAGTTGTTTCATGGCTGTACACATCAACACAAAAAAGTTGTTATCTCAGTGCATGCAATGCTTAGACAATACAAATAGTGTACATTTCAATTTTACACCAAAGCACTTACTGCAAACCTAATGGAAACACTTTAGGTTAACTTCCCACATGATTCTGAGATGTCTGAAAGTTGTTACATACCTGTGTACATAAAGACAAAAAAGTTGATTTCACAGTGAATAGAATGCTTTGACATAAAAGTAGTATACATTTCAATTGTACTCAAAAGTCCTGACTGCAAACCTAATGCAAACACATTTGGTTAACTTCCCAGATGAATATGACTAGGTTTAAAGTTGTTTCAAGCCTCAGTTCATCAAGACAAAAAAGTTACTTTCTCAGTACTACTATGCTCTGACATTAAGGAAGTACACATCTGAATTTTACACCAAAGTACTTACTGCAAACTAATGGAAACACCTTAGGTTAACTTCCCACATGATTATGAGTAGTTTGAAAGTTGTTTCATGGCTGTACACATCAACACAAAAAAGTTGTTATCTCAGTGCATGCAAAGCTTAGACAATACAAATAGTATACATTTCAATTTTACACCAAAGCACTTACTGCAAACCTAATGGAAACACCTTAGGTTAACTTCCCACATGATTCTGAGATGTCTGAAAGTTGTTTCATACTTGTGCACATAAAGACAAAAAAGTTGATTTCACAGTGAATAGAATGCTTTGACATAAAAGTAGTATACATTTCAATTTTACAACAAAGTACTTACTGCAAACCTAATGGAAACACTTTAGGTTAACTTTCCACATGATTATGAGTAGTTTGAAAGTTGTTTCATGGCTGTACACATCAACACAAAAAAGTTGTTATCTCAGTGCATGCAATGCTTAGACAATACAAATAGTGTACATTTCAATTTTACACCAAAGCACTTATTGCAAACCTAATGGAAACACTTTAGGTTAACTTCCCACATGATTCTGAGATGTCTGAAAGTTGTTACATACCTGTGCACATAAAGACAAAAAAGTTGATTTCACAGTGAATAGAATGCTTTGACATAAAAGTAGTATACATTTCAATTGTACTCAAAAGTCCTGACTGCAAACCTAATGCAAACACATTTGGTTAACTTCCCAGATGAATATGACTGGGTTTAAAGTTGTTTCATGCCTCAGTTCATCAAGACAAAAAAGTTACTTTCTCAGTACTACTATGCTCTGACATTAAGGAAGTACACATCTGAATTTTACACCAAAGTACTTACTGCAAACTAATGGAAACACCTTAGGTTAACTTCCCACATGATTATGAGTAGTTTGAAAGTTGTTTCATGGCTGTACACATCAACACAAAAAAGTTGTTATCTCAGTGCATGCAATGCTTAGACAATACAAATAGTATACATTTCAATTTTACACCAAAGCACTTACTGCAAACCTAATGGAAACAACTTAGATTAACTTCCCACATGATTCTGAGATGTCTGAAAGTTGTTTCATACCTGTGCACATCAAGACAAAAAAGTTGTTTTCTCAGTGCATGCAATGCTTTTACAATACAAATAGTATACATTTCAATTTTACACCAAAGCACTTACTGCAAACCTAATGGAAACACCTTAGGTTAACTTTCCACATGATTATGAGTAGTTTGAAAGTTGTTTCATGGCTGTACACATCAACAGAAAAAAGTTGTTATCTCAGTGAATGCAATGCTTAGACAATACAAATAGTGTACATTTCAATTTTACTACAAAGCACTTACTGCAAACCTAATGGAAACACCTTAGGTTAACTTCCCACATGATTCTGAGATGTCTGAAAGTTGTTACATACCTGTGCACATAAAGACAAAAAAGTTGATTTCACAGTGAATAGAATGCTTTGACATAAAAGTAGTTTACATTTCAATTGTACTCAAAAGTCCTGACTGCAAACCTAATGCAAACACATTTGGTTAACTTCCCAGATGAATATGACTAGGTTTAAAGTTGTTTCATGCCTCAGTTCATCAAGACAAAAAAGTTACTTTCTCAATACTGCTATGCTCTGACATTAAGGAAGTACACATCTGAATTTTACACCAAAGTACTTACTGCAAACTAATGGAAACACCTTAGGTTAACTTCCTACATGATTATGAGTAGTTTGAAAGTTGTTTCATGGCTGTACACATCAACACAAAAAAGTTGTTATCTCAGTGCATGCAATGCTCAGACAATACAAATAGAATACATTTCAATTTTCCACCAAAGCACTTACTGCAAACCTAATGGAAACAACTTAGATTAACTTCCCACATGATTCTGAGATGTCTGAAAGTTGTTTCATACCTGTGCACATCAAGACAAAAAAGTTGTTTTCTCAGTGCATGCAATGCTTTTACAATACAAATAGTATACATTTCAATTTTACACCAAAGCATTTACTGCAGACCTAATGGAAACACCTTAGGTTAACTTTCCAAATGATTATGAGTAGTTTGAAAGTTGTTTCATGGCTGTACACATCAACAGAAAAAAGTTGTTATCTCAGTGAATGCAATGCTTAGACAATACAAATAGTATACATTTCAAATTTACACCAAAGCATTTACTGCAGACCTAATGGAAACACCTTAGGTTAACTTTCCACATGATTATGAGTAGTTTGAAAGTTGTTTCATGGCTGTACACATAAAGACAAAAAAGTTGATTTCACGGTGAATAGAATGCTTTGACATAAAAGTAGTAAACATTTCAATTTTACAACAAAGTACTTACTGCAAACCTAATGGAAACACTTTAGGTTAACTTTCCACATGATTATGAGTAGTTTGAAAGTTGTTTTATGGCTGCACACATCAACACAAAAAAGTTGTAATCTCAGTGCATGCAATGCTTAGACAATACAAATAGTGTACATTTCAATTTTACACCAAAGCACTTACTGCAAACCTAATGGAAACACTTTAGGTTAACTTCCCACATGATTCTGAGATGTCTGAAAGTTGTTACATACCTGTGCACATAAAGACAAAAAAGTTGATTTCACAGTGAATAGAATGCTTTGACATAAAAGTAGTATACATTTCAATTGTACTCAAATGTCCTGACTGCAAACCTAATGCAAACACATTTGGTTAACTTCCCAGATGAATATGACTAGGTTTAAAGTTGTTTCATGCCTCAGTTCATCAAGACAAAAAAGTTACTTTCTCAGTACTACTATGCTCTGACATTAAGGAAGTACACATCTGAATTTTACACCAAAGTACTTACTGCAAACTAATGGAAACACCTTAGGTTAACTTCCCACATGATTATGAGTAGTTTGAAAGTTGTTTCATGGCTGTACACATCAACACAAAAAAGTTGTTATCTCAGTGCATGCAATGCTTAGACAATACAAATAGTATACATTTCAATTTTACACCAAAGCACTTACTGCAAACCTAATGGAAACAACGTAGATTAACTTCCCACATGATTCTGAGATGTCTGAAAGTTGTTTCATACCTGTGCACATCAAGACAAAAAAGTTGTTTTCTCAGTGCATGCAATGCTTTTACAATACAAATAGTATACATTTCAATTTTACACCAAAGCACTTACTGCAAACCTAATGGAAACACCTTAGGTTAACTTTCCACATGATTATGAGTAGTTTGAAAGTTGTTTCATGGCAGTACACATCAACAGAAAAAAGTTGTTATCTCAGTGAATGCAATGCTTAGACAATACAAATAGTGTACATTTCAATTTTACTACAAAGCACTTACTGCAAACCTAATGGAAACACCTTAGGTTAACTTCCCACATGATTCTGAGATGTCTGAAAGTTGTTACATACCTGTGCACATAAAGACAAAAAAGTTGATTTCACAGTGAATAGAATGCTTTTACAATACAAATAGTATACATTTCAATTTTACACCAAAGCATTTACTGCAGACCTAATGGAAACACCTTAGGTTAACTTTCCAAATGATTATGAGTAGTTTGAAAGTTGTTTCATGGCTGTACACATCAACACAAAAAAGTTGTTATCTCAGTGCATGCAATGCTTAGACAATACAAATAGTATACATTTCAATTTTACACCAAAGCACTTACTGCAAACCTAATGGAAACAACGTAGATTAACTTCCCACATGATTCTGAGATGTCTGAAAGTTGTTTCATACCTGTGCACATCAAGACAAAAAAGTTGTTTTCTCAGTGCATGCAATGCTTTTACAATACAAATAGTATACATTTCAATTTTACACCAAAGCACTTACTGCAAACCTAATGGAAACACCTTAGGTTAACTTTCCACATGATTATGAGTAGTTTGAAAGTTGTTTCATGGCAGTACACATCAACAGAAAAAAGTTGTTATCTCAGTGAATGCAATGCTTAGACAATACAAATAGTGTACATTTCAATTTTACTACAAAGCACTTACTGCAAACCTAATGGAAACACCTTAGGTTAACTTCCCACATGATTCTGAGATGTCTGAAAGTTGTTACATACCTGTGCACATAAAGACAAAAAAGTTGATTTCACAGTGAATAGAATGCTTTTACAATACAAATAGTATACATTTCAATTTTACACCAAAGCATTTACTGCAGACCTAATGGAAACACCTTAGGTTAACTTTCCAAATGATTATGAGTAGTTTGAAAGTTGTTTCATGGCTGTACACATCAACAGAAAAAAGTTGTTATCTCAGTGAATGCAATGCTTAGACAATACAAATAGTATACATTTCAAATTTACACCAAAGCATTTACTGCAGACCTAATGGAAACACCTTAGGTTAACTTTCCAAATGATTATGAGTAGTTTGAAAGTTGTTTCATGGCTGTACACATCAACAGAAAAAAGTTGTTATCTCAGTGAATGCAATGCTTAGACAATACAAATAGTATACATTTCAAATTTACACCAAAGCATTTACTGCAGACCTAATGGAAACACCTTATGTTAACTTTCCACATGATTATGAGTAGTTTGAAAGTTGTTTCATGGCTGTACACATAAAGACAAAAAAGTTGATTTCACGGTGAATAGAATGCTTTGACATAAAAGTAGTAAACATTTCAATTTTACAACAAAGTACTTACTGCAAACCTAATGGAAACACTTTAGGTTAACTTTCCACATGATTATGAGTAGTTTGAAAGTTGTTTTATGGCTGCACACATCAACACAAAAAAGTTGTAATCTCAGTGCATGCAATGCTTAGACAATACAAATAGTGTACATTTCAATTTTACTACAAAGCACTTACTGCAAACCTAATGGAAACACTTTAGGTTAACTTCCCACATGATTCTGAGATGTCTGAAAGTTGTTACATACCTGTGCACATAAAGACAAAAAAGTTGATTTCACAGTGAATAGAATGCTTTGACATAAAAGTAGTGTACATTTCAATTGTACTCAAATGTCCTGACTGCAAACCTAATGCAAACACATTTGGTTAACTTCCCAGATGAATATGACTAGGTTTAAAGTTGTTTCATGCCTCAGTTCATCAAGACAAAAAAGTTACTTTCTCAGTACTACTATGCTCTGACATTAAGGAAGTACACATCTGAATTTTACACCAAAGTACTTACTGCAAACTAATGGAAACACCTTAGGTTAACTTCCCACATGATTATGAGTAGTTTGAAAGTTGTTTCATGGCTGTACACATCAACACAAAAAAGTTGTTATCTCAGTGCATGCAATGCTTAGACAATACAAATAGTATACATTTCAATTTTACACCAAAGCACTTACTGCAAACCTAATGGAAACAACTTAGATTAACTTCCCACATGATTCTGAGATGTCTGAAAGTTGTTTCATACCTGTGCACATCAAGACAAAAAAGTTGATTTCACAGTGAATAGAATGCTTTGACATAAAAGTAGTGTACATTTCAATTTTACAACAAAGTACTTACTGCAAACCTAATGGAAACACTTTAGGTTAACTTTCCACATGATTATGAGTAGTTTGAAAGTTGTTTCATGGCTGTACACATCAACACAAAAAAGTTGTTATCTCAGTGCATGCAATGCTTAGACAATACAAATAGTGTACATTTCAATTTTACACCAAAGCACTTATTGCAAACCTAATGGAAACACTTTAGGTTAACTTCCCACATGATTCTGAGATGTCTGAAAGTTGTTACATACCTGTGCACATAAAGACAAAAAAGTTGATTTCACAGTGAATAGAATGCTTTGACATAAAAGTAGTATACATTTCAATTGTACTCAAAAGTCCTGACTGCAAACCTAATGCAAACACATTTGTTTAACTTCCCAGATGAATATGACTAGGTTTAAAGTTGTTTCATGCCTCAGTTCATCAAGACAAAAAAGTTACTTTCTCAGTACTACTATGCTCTGACATTAAGGAAGTACACATCTGAATTTTACACCAAAGTACTTACTGCAAACTAATGGAAACACCTTAGGTTAACTTCCCACATGATTATGAGTAGTTTGAAAGTTGTTTCATACCTGTGCACATCAAGACAAAAAAGTTGTTATCTCAGTGCATGCAATGCTTAGACAATACAAATAGTATACATTTCAATTTTACACCAAAGCACTTACTGCAAACCTAATGGAAACAACTTAGATTAACTTCCCACATGATTCTGAGATGTCTGAAAGTTGTTTCATACCTGTGCACATCAAGACAAAAAAGTTGTTTTCTCAGTGCATGCAATGCTTTTACAATACAAATAGTATACATTTCAATTTTACACCAAAGCACTTACTGCAAACCTAATGGAAACACCTTAGGTTAACTTTCCACATGATTATGAGTAGTTTGAAAGTTGTTTCATGGCTGTACACATCAACAGAAAAAAGTTGTTATCTCAGTGAATGCAATGCTTAGACAATACAAATAGTGTACATTTCAATTTTACTACAAAGCACTTACTGCAAACCTAATGGAAACACCTTAGGTTAACTTCCCACATGATTCTGAGATGTCTGAAAGTTGTTACATACCTGTGCACATAAAGACAAAAAAGTTGATTTCACAGTGAATAGAATGCTTTGACATAAAAGTAGTTTACATTTCAATTGTACTCAAAAGTCCTGACTGCAAACCTAATGCAAACACATTTGGTTAACTTCCCAGATGAATATGACTAGGTTTAAAGTTGTTTCATGCCTCAGTTCATCAAGACAAAAAAGTTACTTTCTCAATACTGCTATGCTCTGACATTAAGGAAGTACACATCTGAATTTTACACCAAAGTACTTACTGCAAACTAATGGAAACACCTTAGGTTAACTTCCTACATGATTATGAGTAGTTTGAAAGTTGTTTCATGGCTGTACACATCAACACAAAAAAGTTGTTATCTCAGTGCATGCAATGCTCAGACAATACAAATAGAATACATTTCAATTTTACACCAAAGCACTTACTGCAAACCTAATGGAAACAACTTAGATTAACTTCCCACATGATTCTGAGATGTCTGAAAGTTGTTTCATACCTGTGCACATCAAGACAAAAAAGTTGTTTTCTCAGTGCATGCAATGCTTTTACAATACAAATAGTATACATTTCAATTTTACACCAAAGCATTTACTGCAGACCTAATGGAAACACCTTAGGTTAACTTTCCAAATGATTATGAGTAGTTTGAAAGTTGTTTCATGGCTGTACACATCAACAGAAAAAAGTTGTTATCTCAGTGAATGCAATGCTTAGACAATACAAATAGTATACATTTCAAATTTACACCAAAGCATTTACTGCAGACCTAATGGAAACACCTTAGGTTAACTTTCCACATGATTATCAGTAGTTTGAAAGTTGTTTCATGGCTGTACACATAAAGACAAAAAAGTTGATTTCACGGTGAATAGAATGCTTTGACATAAAAGTAGTAAACATTTCAATTTTACAACAAAGTACTTACTGCAAACCTAATGGAAACACTTTAGGTTAACTTTCCACATGATTATGAGTAGTTTGAAAGTTGTTTTATGGCTGCACACATCAACACAAAAAAGTTGTAATCTCAGTGCATGCACTGCTTAGACAATACAAATAGTGTACATTTCAATTTTACACCAAAGCACTTACTGCAAACCTAATGGAAACACTTTAGGTTAACTTCCCACATGATTCTGAGATGTCTGAAAGTTGTTACATACCTGTGCACATAAAGACAAAAAAGTTGATTTCACAGTGAATAGAATGCTTTGACATAAAAGTAGTATACATTTCAATTGTACTCAAATGTCCTGACTGCAAACCTAATGCAAACACATTTGGTTAACTTCCCAGATGAATATGACTAGGTTTAAAGTTGTTTCATGCCTCAGTTCATCAAGACAAAAAAGTTACTTTCTCAGTACTACTATGCTCTGACATTAAGGAAGTACACATCTGAATTTTACGCCAAAGTACTTACTGCAAACTAATGGAAACACCTTAGGTTAACTTCCCACATGATTATGAGTAGTTTGAAAGTTGTTTCATGGCTGTACACATCAACACAAAAAAGTTGTTATCTCAGTGCATGCAATGCTTAGACAATACAAATAGTATACATTTCAATTTTACACCAAAGCACTTACTGCAAACCTAATGGAAACAACTTAGATTAACTTCCCACATGATTCTGAGATGTCTGAAAGTTGTTTCATACCTGTGCACATCAAGACAAAAAAGTTGTTTTCTCAGAGCATGCAATGCTTTTACAATACAAATAGTATACATTTCAATTTTACACCAAAGCACTTACTGCAAACCTAATGGAAACACCTTAGGTTAACTTTCCACATGATTATGAGTAGTTTGAAAGTTGTTTCATGGCTGTACACATCAACAGAAAAAAGTTGTTATCTCAGTGAATGCAATGCTTAGACAATACAAATAGTGTACATTTCAATTTTACTACAAAGCACTTACTGCAAACCTAATGGAAACACCTTAGGTTAACTTCCCACATGATTCTGAGATGTCTGAAAGTTGTTACATACCTGTGCACATAAAGACAAAAAAGTTGATTTCACAGTGAATAGAATGCTTTGACATAAAAGTAGTTTACATTTCAATTGTACTCAAAAGTCCTGACTGCAAACCTAATGCAAACACATTTGGTTAACTTCCCAGATGAATATGACTAGGTTTAAAGTTGTTTCATGCCTCAGTTCATCAAGACAAAAAAGTTACTTTCTCAGTACTGCTATGCTCTGACATTAAGGAAGTACACATCTGAATTTTACACCATAGTACTTACTGCAAACTAATGGAAACACCTTAGGTTAACTTCCCACATGATTATGAGTAGTTTGAAAGTTGTTTCATGGCTGTACACATCAACACAAAAAAGTTGTTATCTCAGTGCATGCAATGCTCAGACAATACAAATAGAATACATTTCAATTTTACACCAAAGCACTTACTGCAAACCTAATGGAAACAACTTAGATTAACTTCCCACATGATTCTGAGATGTCTGAAAGTTGTTTCATACCTGTGCACATCAAGACAAAAAAGTTGTTTTCTCAGTGCATGCAATGCTTTTACAATACAAATAGTATACATTTCAATTTTACACCAAAGCATTTACTGCAGACCTAATGGAAACACCTTAGGTTAACTTTCCAAATGATTATGAGTAGTTTGAAAGTTGTTTCATGGCTGTACACATCAACAGAAAAAAGTTGTTATCTCAGTGAATGCAATGCTTAGACAATACAAATAGTATACATTTCAAATTTACACCAAAGCATTTACTGCAGACCTAATGGAAACACCTTAGGTTAACTTTCCACATGATTATGAGTAGTTTGAAAGTTGTTTCATGGCTGTACACATCAATACAAAAAAGTTGTTATCTCAGTGCATGCAATGCTTAGACAATACAAATAGTATACATTTCAATTTTACACCAAAGCACTTACTGCAAACCTAATGGAAACACCTTAGGTTAACTTTCCACATGATTATGAGTAGTTTGAAAGTTGTTTCATGGCTGTACACATCAACAGAAAAAAGTTGTTATCTCAGTGAATGCAATGCTTAGACAATACAAATAGTGTACATTTCAATTTTACTACAAAGCACTTACTGCAAACCTAATGGAAACACCTTAGGTTAACTTCCCACATGATTCTGAGATGTCTGAAAGTTGTTACATACCTGTGCACATAAAGACAAAAAAGTTGATTTCACAGTGAATAGAATGCTTTGACATAAAAGTAGTATACATTTCAATTGTACTCAAAAGTCCTGACTGCAAACCTAATGCAAACACATTTGGTTAACTTCCCAGATGAATATGACTAGGTTTAAAGTTGTTTCATGCCTCAGTTCATCAAGACAAAAAAGTTACTTTCTCAGTACTACTATGCTCTGACATTAAGGAAGCACACATCTGAATTTTACACCAAAGTACTTACTGCAAACTAATGGAAACACCTTAGGTTAACTTCCCACATGATTATGAGTAGTTTGAAAGTTGTTTCATGGCTGTACACATCAACACAAAAAAGTTGTTATCTCAGTGCATGCAATGCTTAGACAATACAAATAGTATACATTTCAATTTTACACCAAAGCACTTACTGCAAACCTAATGGAAACACCTTAGGTTAACTTCCCACATGATTATGAGATGTCTGAAAGTTGTTTCATACTTGTGCACATAAAGACAAAAAAGTTGATTTCACAGTGAATAGAATGCTTTGACATAAAAGTAGTATACATTTCAATTTTACAACAAAGTACTTACTGCAAACCTAATGGAAACACTTTAGGTTAACTTTCCACATGATTATGAGTAGTTTGAAAGTTGTTTCATGGCTGTACACATCAACACAAAAAAGTTGTTATCTCAGTGCATGCAATGCTTAGACAATACAAATAGTGTACATTTCAATTTTACACCAAAGCACTTACTGCAAACCTAATGGAAACACTTTAGGTTAACTTCCCACATGATTCTGAGATGTCTGAAAGTTGTTACATACCTGTGTACATAAAGACAAAAAAGTTGATTTCACAGTGAATAGAATGCTTTGACATAAAAGTAGTATACATTTCAATTGTACTCAAAAGTCCTGACTGCAAACCTAATGCAAACACATTTGGTTAACTTCCCAGATGAATATGACTAGGTTTAAAGTTGTTTCAAGCCTCAGTTCATCAAGACAAAAAAGTTACTTTCTCAGTACTACTATGCTCTGACATTAAGGAAGTACACATCTGAATTTTACACCAAAGTACTTACTGCAAACTAATGGAAACACCTTAGGTTAACTTCCCACATGATTATGAGTAGTTTGAAAGTTGTTTCATGGCTGTACACATCAACACAAAAAAGTTGTTATCTCAGTGCATGCAAAGCTTAGACAATACAAATAGTATACATTTCAATTTTACACCAAAGCACTTACTGCAAACCTAATGGAAACACCTTAGGTTAACTTCCCACATGATTCTGAGATGTCTGAAAGTTGTTTCATACTTGTGCACATAAAGACAAAAAAGTTGATTTCACAGTGAATAGAATGCTTTGACATAAAAGTAGTATACATTTCAATTTTACAACAAAGTACTTACTGCAAACCTAATGGAAACACTTTAGGTTAACTTTCCACATGATTATGAGTAGTTTGAAAGTTGTTTCATGGCTGTACACATCAACACAAAAAAGTTGTTATCTCAGTGCATGCAATGCTTAGACAATACAAATAGTGTACATTTCAATTTTACACCAAAGCACTTATTGCAAACCTAATGGAAACACTTTAGGTTAACTTCCCACATGATTCTGAGATGTCTGAAAGTTGTTACATACCTGTGCACATAAAGACAAAAAAGTTGATTTCACAGTGAATAGAATGCTTTGACATAAAAGTAGTATACATTTCAATTGTACTCAAAAGTCCTGACTGCAAACCTAATGCAAACACATTTGGTTAACTTCCCAGATGAATATGACTGGGTTTAAAGTTGTTTCATGCCTCAGTTCATCAAGACAAAAAAGTTACTTTCTCAGTACTACTATGCTCTGACATTAAGGAAGTACACATCTGAATTTTACACCAAAGTACTTACTGCAAACTAATGGAAACACCTTAGGTTAACTTCCCACATGATTATGAGTAGTTTGAAAGTTGTTTCATGGCTGTACACATCAACACAAAAAAGTTGTTATCTCAGTGCATGCAATGCTTAGACAATACAAATAGTATACATTTCAATTTTACACCAAAGCACTTACTGCAAACCTAATGGAAACAACTTAGATTAACTTCCCACATGATTCTGAGATGTCTGAAAGTTGTTTCATACCTGTGCACATCAAGACAAAAAAGTTGTTTTCTCAGTGCATGCAATGCTTTTACAATACAAATAGTATACATTTCAATTTTACACCAAAGCACTTACTGCAAACCTAATGGAAACACCTTAGGTTAACTTTCCACATGATTATGAGTAGTTTGAAAGTTGTTTCATGGCTGTACACATCAACAGAAAAAAGTTGTTATCTCAGTGAATGCAATGCTTAGACAATACAAATAGTGTACATTTCAATTTTACTACAAAGCACTTACTGCAAACCTAATGGAAACACCTTAGGTTAACTTCCCACATGATTCTGAGATGTCTGAAAGTTGTTACATACCTGTGCACATAAAGACAAAAAAGTTGATTTCACAGTGAATAGAATGCTTTGACATAAAAGTAGTTTACATTTCAATTGTACTCAAAAGTCCTGACTGCAAACCTAATGCAAACACATTTGGTTAACTTCCCAGATGAATATGACTAGGTTTAAAGTTGTTTCATGCCTCAGTTCATCAAGACAAAAAAGTTACTTTCTCAATACTGCTATGCTCTGACATTAAGGAAGTACACATCTGAATTTTACACCAAAGTACTTACTGCAAACTAATGGAAACACCTTAGGTTAACTTCCTACATGATTATGAGTAGTTTGAAAGTTGTTTCATGGCTGTACACATCAACACAAAAAAGTTGTTATCTCAGTGCATGCAATGCTCAGACAATACAAATAGAATACATTTCAATTTTCCACCAAAGCACTTACTGCAAACCTAATGGAAACAACTTAGATTAACTTCCCACATGATTCTGAGATGTCTGAAAGTTGTTTCATACCTGTGCACATCAAGACAAAAAAGTTGTTTTCTCAGTGCATGCAATGCTTTTACAATACAAATAGTATACATTTCAATTTTACACCAAAGCATTTACTGCAGACCTAATGGAAACACCTTAGGTTAACTTTCCAAATGATTATGAGTAGTTTGAAAGTTGTTTCATGGCTGTACACATCAACAGAAAAAAGTTGTTATCTCAGTGAATGCAATGCTTAGACAATACAAATAGTATACATTTCAAATTTACACCAAAGCATTTACTGCAGACCTAATGGAAACACCTTAGGTTAACTTTCCACATGATTATGAGTAGTTTGAAAGTTGTTTCATGGCTGTACACATAAAGACAAAAAAGTTGATTTCACGGTGAATAGAATGCTTTGACATAAAAGTAGTAAACATTTCAATTTTACAACAAAGTACTTACTGCAAACCTAATGGAAACACTTTAGGTTAACTTTCCACATGATTATGAGTAGTTTGAAAGTTGTTTTATGGCTGCACACATCAACACAAAAAAGTTGTAATCTCAGTGCATGCAATGCTTAGACAATACAAATAGTGTACATTTCAATTTTACACCAAAGCACTTACTGCAAACCTAATGGAAACACTTTAGGTTAACTTCCCACATGATTCTGAGATGTCTGAAAGTTGTTACATACCTGTGCACATAAAGACAAAAAAGTTGATTTCACAGTGAATAGAATGCTTTGACATAAAAGTAGTATACATTTCAATTGTACTCAAATGTCCTGACTGCAAACCTAATGCAAACACATTTGGTTAACTTCCCAGATGAATATGACTAGGTTTAAAGTTGTTTCATGCCTCAGTTCATCAAGACAAAAAAGTTACTTTCTCAGTACTACTATGCTCTGACATTAAGGAAGTACACATCTGAATTTTACACCAAAGTACTTACTGCAAACTAATGGAAACACCTTAGGTTAACTTCCCACATGATTATGAGTAGTTTGAAAGTTGTTTCATGGCTGTACACATCAACACAAAAAAGTTGTTATCTCAGTGCATGCAATGCTTAGACAATACAAATAGTATACATTTCAATTTTACACCAAAGCACTTACTGCAAACCTAATGGAAACAACGTAGATTAACTTCCCACATGATTCTGAGATGTCTGAAAGTTGTTTCATACCTGTGCACATCAAGACAAAAAAGTTGTTTTCTCAGTGCATGCAATGCTTTTACAATACAAATAGTATACATTTCAATTTTACACCAAAGCACTTACTGCAAACCTAATGGAAACACCTTAGGTTAACTTTCCACATGATTATGAGTAGTTTGAAAGTTGTTTCATGGCAGTACACATCAACAGAAAAAAGTTGTTATCTCAGTGAATGCAATGCTTAGACAATACAAATAGTGTACATTTCAATTTTACTACAAAGCACTTACTGCAAACCTAATGGAAACACCTTAGGTTAACTTCCCACATGATTCTGAGATGTCTGAAAGTTGTTACATACCTGTGCACATAAAGACAAAAAAGTTGATTTCACAGTGAATAGAATGCTTTTACAATACAAATAGTATACATTTCAATTTTACACCAAAGCATTTACTGCAGACCTAATGGAAACACCTTAGGTTAACTTTCCAAATGATTATGAGTAGTTTGAAAGTTGTTTCATGGCTGTACACATCAACAGAAAAAAGTTGTTATCTCAGTGAATGCAATGCTTAGACAATACAAATAGTATACATTTCAAATTTACACCAAAGCATTTACTGCAGACCTAATGGAAACACCTTAGGTTAACTTTCCACATGATTATGAGTAGTTTGAAAGTTGTTTCATGGCTGTACACATAAAGACAAAAAAGTTGATTTCACGGTGAATAGAATGCTTTGACATAAAAGTAGTAAACATTTCAATTTTACAACAAAGTACTTACTGCAAACCTAATGGAAACACTTTAGGTTAACTTTCCACATGATTATGAGTAGTTTGAAAGTTGTTTTATGGCTGCACACATCAACACAAAAAAGTTGTAATCTCAGTGCATGCAATGCTTAGACAATACAAATAGTGTACATTTCAATTTTACACCAAAGCACTTACTGCAAACCTAATGGAAACACTTTAGGTTAACTTCCCACATGATTCTGAGATGTCTGAAAGTTGTTACATACCTGTGCACATAAAGACAAAAAAGTTGATTTCACAGTGAATAGAATGCTTTGACATAAAAGTAGTATACATTTCAATTGTACTCAAATGTCCTGACTGCAAACCTAATTCAAACACATTTGGTTAACTTCCCAGATGAATATGACTAGGTTTAAAGTTGTTTCATGCCTCAGTTCATCAAGACAAAAAAGTTACTTTCTCAATACTGCTATGCTCTGACATTAAGGAAGTACACATCTGAATTTTACACCAAAGTACTTACTGCAAACTAATGGAAACACCTTAGGTTAACTTCCTACATGATTATGAGTAGTTTGAAAGTTGTTTCATGGCTGTACACATCAACACAAAAAAGTTGTTATCTCAGTGCATGCAATGCTCAGACAATACAAATAGAATACATTTCAATTTTCCACCAAAGCACTTACTGCAAACCTAATGGAAACAACTTAGATTAACTTCCCACATGATTCTGAGATGTCTGAAAGTTGTTTCATACCTGTGCACATCAAGACAAAAAAGTTGTTTTCTCAGTGCATGCAATGCTTTTACAATACAAATAGTATACATTTCAATTTTACACCAAAGCATTTACTGCAGACCTAATGGAAACACCTTAGGTTAACTTTCCAAATGATTATGAGTAGTTTGAAAGTTGTTTCATGGCTGTACACATCAACAGAAAAAAGTTGTTATCTCAGTGAATGCAATGCTTAGACAATACAAATAGTATACATTTCAAATTTACACCAAAGCATTTACTGCAGACCTAATGGAAACACCTTAGGTTAACTTTCCACATGATTATGAGTAGTTTGAAAGTTGTTTCATGGCTGTACACATAAAGACAAAAAAGTTGATTTCACGGTGAATAGAATGCTTTGACATAAAAGTAGTAAACATTTCAATTTTACAACAAAGTACTTACTGCAAACCTAATGGAAACACTTTAGGTTAACTTTCCACATGATTATGAGTAGTTTGAAAGTTGTTTTATGGCTGCACACATCAACACAAAAAAGTTGTAATCTCAGTGCATGCAATGCTTAGACAATACAAATAGTGTACATTTCAATTTTACACCAAAGCACTTACTGCAAACCTAATGGAAACACTTTAGGTTAACTTCCCACATGATTCTGAGATGTCTGAAAGTTGTTACATACCTGTGCACATAAAGACAAAAAAGTTGATTTCACAGTGAATAGAATGCTTTGACATAAAAGTAGTATACATTTCAATTGTACTCAAATGTCCTGACTGCAAACCTAATGCAAACACATTTGGTTAACTTCCCAGATGAATATGACTAGGTTTAAAGTTGTTTCATGCCTCAGTTCATCAAGACAAAAAAGTTACTTTCTCAGTACTACTATGCTCTGACATTAAGGAAGTACACATCTGAATTTTACACCAAAGTACTTACTGCAAACTAATGGAAACACCTTAGGTTAACTTCCCACATGATTATGAGTAGTTTGAAAGTTGTTTCATGGCTGTACACATCAACACAAAAAAGTTGTTATCTCAGTGCATGCAATGCTTAGACAATACAAATAGTATACATTTCAATTTTACACCAAAGCACTTACTGCAAACCTAATGGAAACAACGTAGATTAACTTCCCACATGATTCTGAGATGTCTGAAAGTTGTTTCATACCTGTGCACATCAAGACAAAAAAGTTGTTTTCTCAGTGCATGCAATGCTTTTACAATACAAATAGTATACATTTCAATTTTACACCAAAGCACTTACTGCAAACCTAATGGAAACACCTTAGGTTAACTTTCCACATGATTATGAGTAGTTTGAAAGTTGTTTCATGGCAGTACACATCAACAGAAAAAAGTTGTTATCTCAGTGAATGCAATGCTTAGACAATACAAATAGTGTACATTTCAATTTTACTACAAAGCACTTACTGCAAACCTAATGGAAACACCTTAGGTTAACTTCCCACATGATTCTGAGATGTCTGAAAGTTGTTACATACCTGTGCACATAAAGACAAAAAAGTTGATTTCACAGTGAATAGAATGCTTTTACAATACAAATAGTATACATTTCAATTTTACACCAAAGCATTTACTGCAGACCTAATGGAAACACCTTAGGTTAACTTTCCAAATGATTATGAGTAGTTTGAAAGTTGTTTCATGGCTGTACACATCAACAGAAAAAAGTTGTTATCTCAGTGAATGCAATGCTTAGACAATACAAATAGTATACATTTCAAATTTACACCAAAGCATTTACTGCAGACCTAATGGAAACACCTTAGGTTAACTTTCCACATGATTATGAGTAGTTTGAAAGTTGTTTCATGGCTGTACACATAAAGACAAAAAAGTTGATTTCACGGTGAATAGAATGCTTTGACATAAAAGTAGTAAACATTTCAATTTTACAACAAAGTACTTACTGCAAACCTAATGGAAACACTTTAGGTTAACTTTCCACATGATTATGAGTAGTTTGAAAGTTGTTTTATGGCTGCACACATCAACACAAAAAAGTTGTAATCTCAGTGCATGCAATGCTTAGACAATACAAATAGTGTACATTTCAATTTTACACCAAAGCACTTACTGCAAACCTAATGGAAACACTTTAGGTTAACTTCCCACATGATTCTGAGATGTCTGAAAGTTGTTACATACCTGTGCACATAAAGACAAAAAAGTTGATTTCACAGTGAATAGAATGCTTTGACATAAAAGTAGTATACATTTCAATTGTACTCAAATGTCCTGACTGCAAACCTAATTCAAACACATTTGGTTAACTTCCCAGATGAATATGACTAGGTTTAAAGTTGTTTCATGCCTCAGTTCATCAAGACAAAAAAGTTACTTTCTCAGTACTACTATGCTCTGACATTAAGGAAGTACACATCTGAATTTTACACCAAAGTACTTACTGCAAACTAATGGAAACACCTTAGGTTAACTTCCCACATGATTATGAGTAGTTTGAAAGTTGTTTCATGGCTGTACACATCAACACAAAAAAGTTGTTATCTCAGTGCATGCAATGCTTAGACAATACAAATAGTATACATTTCAATTTTACACCAAAGCACTTACTGCAAACCTAATGGAAACAACTTAGATTAACTTCCCACATGATTCTGAGATGTCTGAAAGTTGTTTCATACCTGTGCACATCAAGACAAAAAAGTTGTTTTCTCAGTGCATGCAATGCTTTTACAATACAAATAGTATACATTTCAATTTTACACCAAAGCACTTACTGCAAACCTAATGGAAACACCTTAGGTTAACTTTCCACATGATTATGAGTAGTTTGAAAGTTGTTTCATGGCTGTACACATCAACAGAAAAAAGTTGTTATCTCAGTGAATGCAATGCTTAGACAATACAAATAGTGTACATTTCAATTTTACTACAAAGCACTTACTGCAAACCTAAAGGAAACACCTTAGGTTAACTTCCCACATGATTCTGAGATGTCTGAAAGTTGTTACATACCTGTGCACATAAAGACAAAAAAGTTGATTTCACAGTGAATAGAATGCTTTGACATAAAAGTAGTTTACATTTCAATTGTACTCAAAAGTCCTGACTGCAAACCTAATGCAAACACATTTGGTTAACTTCCCAGATGAATATGACTAGGTTTAAAGTTGTTTCATGCCTCAGTTCATCAAGACAAAAAAGTTACTTTCTCAATACTGCTATGCTCTGACATTAAGGAAGTACACATCTGAATTTTACACCAAAGTACTTACTGCAAACTAATGGAAACACCTTAGGTTAACTTCCTACATGATTATGAGTAGTTTGAAAGTTGTTTCATGGCTGTACACATCAACACAAAAAAGTTGTTATCTCAGTGCATGCAATGCTCAGACAATACAAATAGAATACATTTCAATTTTCCACCAAAGCACTTACTGCAAACCTAATGGAAACAACTTAGATTAACTTCCCACATGATTCTGAGATGTCTGAAAGTTGTTTCATACCTGTGCACATCAAGACAAAAAAGTTGTTTTCTCAGTGCATGCAATGCTTTTACAATACAAATAGTATACATTTCAATTTTACACCAAAGCATTTACTGCAGACCTAATGGAAACACCTTAGGTTAACTTTCCAAATGATTATGAGTAGTTTGAAAGTTGTTTCATGGCTGTACACATCAACAGAAAAAAGTTGTTATCTCAGTGAATGCAATGCTTAGACAATACAAATAGTATACATTTCAAATTTACACCAAAGCATTTACTGCAGACCTAATGGAAACACCTTAGGTTAACTTTCCACATGATTATGAGTAGTTTGAAAGTTGTTTCATGGCTGTACACATAAAGACAAAAAAGTTGATTTCACGGTGAATAGAATGCTTTGACATAAAAGTAGTAAACATTTCAATTTTACAACAAAGTACTTACTGCAAACCTAATGGAAACACTTTAGGTTAACTTTCCACATGATTATGAGTAGTTTGAAAGTTGTTTTATGGCTGCACACATCAACACAAAAAAGTTGTAATCTCAGTGCATGCACTGCTTAGACAATACAAATAGTGTACATTTCAATTTTACACCAAAGCACTTACTGCAAACCTAATGGAAACACTTTAGGTTAACTTCCCACATGATTCTGAGATGTCTGAAAGTTGTTACATACCTGTGCACATAAAGACAAAAAAGTTGATTTCACAGTGAATAGAATGCTTTGACATAAAAGTAGTATACATTTCAATTGTACTCAAATGTCCTGACTGCAAACCTAATGCAAACACATTTGGTTAACTTCCCAGATGAATATGACTAGGTTTAAAGTTGTTTCATGCCTCAGTTCATCAAGACAAAAAAGTTACTTTCTCAGTACTACTATGCTCTGACATTAAGGAAGTACACATCTGAATTTTACGCCAAAGTACTTACTGCAAACTAATGGAAACACCTTAGGTTAACTTCCCACATGATTATGAGTAGTTTGAAAGTTGTTTCATGGCTGTACACATCAACACAAAAAAGTTGTTATCTCAGTGCATGCAATGCTTAGACAATACAAATAGTATACATTTCAATTTTACACCAAAGCACTTACTGCAAACCTAATGGAAACAACTTAGATTAACTTCCCACATGATTCTGAGATGTCTGAAAGTTGTTTCATACCTGTGCACATCAAGACAAAAAAGTTGTTTTCTCAGAGCATGCAATGCTTTTACAATACAAATAGTATACATTTCAATTTTACACCAAAGCACTTACTGCAAACCTAATGGAAACACCTTAGGTTAACTTTCCACATGATTATGAGTAGTTTGAAAGTTGTTTCATGGCTGTACACATCAACAGAAAAAAGTTGTTATCTCAGTGAATGCAATGCTTAGACAATACAAATAGTGTACATTTCAATTTTACTACAAAGCACTTACTGCAAACCTAATGGAAACACCTTAGGTTAACTTCCCACATGATTCTGAGATGTCTGAAAGTTGTTACATACCTGTGCACATAAAGACAAAAAAGTTGATTTAACAGTGAATAGAATGCTTTGACATAAAAGTAGTTTACATTTCAATTGTACTCAAAAGTCCTGACTGCAAACCTAATGCAAACACATTTGGTTAACTTCCCAGATGAATATGACTAGGTTTAAAGTTGTTTCATGCCTCAGTTCATCAAGACAAAAAAGTTACTTTCTCAGTACTGCTATGCTCTGATATTAAGGAAGTACACATCTGAATTTTACACCATAGTACTTACTGCAAACTAATGGAAACACCTTAGGTTAACTTCCCACATGATTATGAGTAGTTTGAAAGTTGTTTCATGGCTGTACACATCAACACAAAAAAGTTGTTATCTCAGTGCATGCAATGCTCAGACAATACAAATAGAATACATTTCAATTTTACACCAAAGCACTTACTGCAAACCTAATGGAAACAACTTAGATTAACTTCCCACATGATTCTGAGATGTCTGAAAGTTGTTTCATACCTGTGCACATCAAGACAAAAAAGTTGTTTTCTCAGTGCATGCAATGCTTTTACAATACAAATAGTATACATTTCAATTTTACACCAAAGCATTTACTGCAGACCTAATGGAAACACCTTAGGTTAACTTTCCAAATGATTATGAGTAGTTTGAAAGTTGTTTCATGGCTGTACACATCAACAGAAAAAAGTTGTTATCTCAGTGCATGCAATGCTTAGACAATACAAATAGTATACATTTCAATTTTACACCAAAGCACTTACTGCAAACCTAATGGAAACACCTTAGGTTAACTTCCCACATGATTCTGAGATGTCTGAAAGTTGTTTCATACTTGTGCACATAAAGACAAAAAAGTTGATTTCACAGTGAATAGAATGCTTTGACATAAAAGTAGTATACATTTCAATTTTACACCAAAGTACTTACTGCAAACCTAATGGAAACACTTTAGGTTAACTTTCCACATGATTATGAGTAGTTTGAAAGTTGTTTTATGGCTGCACACATCAACACAAAAAAGTTGTAATCTCAGTGCATGCAATGCTTAGACAATACAAATAGTATACATTTCAATTTTACACCAAAGCACTTACTGCAAACCTAATGGAAACACTTTAGGTTAACTTCCCACATGATTCTGAGATGTCTGAAAGTTGTTACATACCTGTGCACATAAAGACAAAAAAGTTGATTTCACAGTGAATAGAATGCTTTGACATAAAAGTAGTATACATTTCAATTGTACTCAAAAGTCCTGACTGCAAACCTAATGCAAACACATTTGGCTAACTTCCCAGATGAATATGACTAGGTTTAAAGTTGTTTCATGCCTCAGTTCATCAAGACAAAAAAGTTACTTTCTCAGTACTACTATGCTCTGACATTAAGGAAGTACACATCTGAATTTTACACCAAAGTACTTACTGCAAACTAATGGAAACACCTTAGGTTAACTTCCCACATGATTATGAGTAGTTTGAAAGTTGTTTCATGGCTGTACACATCAACACAAAAAAGTTGTTATCTCAGTGCATGCAATGCTTAGATAATACAAATAGTATACATTTCAATTTTACACCAAAGCACTTACTGCAAACCTAATGGAAACAACTTAGATTAACTTCCCACATGATTCTGAGATGTCTGAAAGTTGTTTCATACCTGTGCACATCAAGACAAAAAAGTTGTTATCTCAGTGCATGCAATGCTTAGACAATACAAATAGTGTACATTTCAATTTTACACCAAAGCACTTACTGCAAACCTAATGGAAACACTTTAGGTTAACTTCCCACATGATTCTGAGATGTCTGAAAGTTGTTACATACCTGTGCACATAAAGACAAAAAAGTTGATTTCACGGTGAATAGAATGCTTTGACATAAAAGTAGTATACATTTCAATTGTACTCAAAAGTCCTGACTGCAAACCTAATGCAAACGCATTTGGTTAACTTCCCAGATGAATATGACTAGGTTTAAAGTTGTTTCATGCCTCAGTTCATCAAGACAAAAAAGTTACTTTCTCAGTACTACTATGCTCTGACATTAAGGAAGTACACATCTGAATTTTACACCAAAGTATTTACTGCAAACTAATGGAAACACCTTAGGTTAACTTCCCAGATGATTATGAGTAGTTTGAAAGTTGTTTCATGGCTGTACACATCAACACAAAAAAGTTGTTATCTCAGTGCATGCAATGCTTAGACAATACAAATAGTATACATTTCAATTTTACACCAAAGCACTTACTGCAAACCTAATGGAAACACCTTAGGTTAACTTCCCACATGATTCTGAGATGTCTGAAAGTTGTTTCATACTTGTGCACATAAAGACAAAAAAGTTGATTTCACAGTGAATTGAATGCTTTGACATATAAGTAGTATACATTTCAATTTTACAACAAAGTACTAACTGCAAACCTAATGGAAACACTTTAGGTTAACTTTCCACATGATTATGAGTAGTATGAAAGTTGTTTCATGGCTGTACACATCAACACAAAAAAGTTGTTATCTCAGTGCATGCAATGCTTAGACAATACAAATAGTGTACATTTCAATTTTACACCAAAGCACTTACTGCAAACCTAATGGAAACACTTTAGGTTAACTTCCCACATGATTCTGAGATGTCTGAAAGTTGTTACATACCTGTGCACATAAAGACAAAAAAGTTGATTTCACAGTGAATAGAATGCTTTGACATAAAAGTAGTATACATTTCAATTGTACTCAAAAGTCCTGACTGCAAACCTAATGCAAACACATTTGGTTAACTTCCCAGATGAATATGACTAGGTTTAAAGTTGTTTCATGCCTCAGTTCATCAAGACAAAAAAGTTACTTTCACAGTACTACTATGCTCTGACATTAAGGAAGTACACATCTGAAGTTTACACCAAAGTACTTACTGCAAGCTAATGGAAACACCTTAGGTTAACTTCCCACATGATTATGAGTAGTTTGAAAGTTGTTTCATGGCTGTACACATCAACACAAAAAAGTTGTTATCTCAGTGCATGCAATGCTTAGACAATACAAATAGTATACATTTCTATTTTACACCAAAGCACTTACTGCAAACCTAATGGAAACACCTTAGGTTAACTTCCCACATGATTCTGAGATGTCTGAAAGTTGTTTCATACTTGTGCACATAAAGACAAAAAAGTTGATTTCACAGTGAATAGAATGCTTTGACATAAAAGTAGTATACATTTCAATTTTACAACAAAGTACTTACTGCAAACCTAATGGAAACACTTTAGGTTAACTTTCCACATGATTATGAGTAGTTTGAAAGTTGTTTCATGGCTGCACACATCAACACAAAAAAGATGTAATCTCAGTGCATGCAATGCTTAGACAATACAAATAGTATACATTTCAATTTTACACCAAAGCACTTACTGCAAACCTAATGGAAACACTTTAGGTTAACTTCCCAGATGATTCTGAGATGTCTGAAAGTTGTTTCATACCTGTGCACATAAAGACAAAAAAGTTGATTTCACAGTGAATAGAAAGCTTTGACATAAAAGTAGTATACATTTCATTTGTACTCAAAAGTCCTGACTGCAAACCTAATGCAAACACATTTGGTTAGCTTCCCAGATGAATATGACTAGGTTTAAAGTTGTTTCATGCCTCAGTTCATCAAGACAAAAAAGTTACTTTCTCAGTACTACTATGCTCTGACATTAAGGAAGTACACATCTGAATTTTACACCGAAGTGCTTACTGCAAACTAATGGAAACACCTTAGGTTAACTTCCCACATGATTATGAGTAGTTTGAAAGTTGTTTCATGGCTGTACACATCAACACAAAAAAGTTGCTATCTCAGTGCATGCAATGCTTAGACAATAAAAATAGTATACATTTCAATTTTACACCAAAGCACTTACTGCAAACCTAATGGAAACACTTTAGGTTAACTTTCCACATGATTATGAGTAGTTTGAAAGTTGTTTTATGGCTGCACACATCAACACAAAAAAGTTGTAATCTCAGTGCATGCAATGCTTAGACAATATAAATAGTATACATTTCAATTTTACACCAAAGGACTTACTGCAAAACTAATGGAAACACCTTAGGTTAACTTCCCACATGATTCTGAGATGTCTGAAAGTTGTTACATACCTGTGCACATAAAGACAAAAAAGTTTATTTCACAGTGAATAGAATGCTTTGACATAAAAGTAGTATACATTTCAATTGTACTCAAAAGTCCTGACTGCAAACCTAATGCAAACACATTTGGTTAACTTCCCAGATGAATATGACTTGGTTTAAAGTTGTTTCATGCCTCAGTTCATCAAGACAAAAAAAGTTACTTTCTCAGTACTACTATGCTCTGACATTAAGGAAGTACACATCTGAATTTTACACCAAAGTGCTTACTGCAAACTAATGGAAACACCTTAGGTTAACTTCCCACATGATTATGAGTAGTTTGAAAGTTGTTTCATGGCTGTACACATCAACACAAAAAAGTTGTTATCTCAGTGCATGCAATGCTTAGAGAATACAAATAGTATACAATTCAATTTTACACCAAAGCACTTACTGCAAACCTAATGGAAACACCTTAGGTTAACTTCCCACATGATTCTGAGATGTCTGAAAGTTGTTTCATACTTGTGCACATAAAGACAAAAAAGTTGATTTCACAGTGAATAGAATGCTTTGACATAAAAGTAGTATACATTTCAATTTTACACCAAAGTACTTACTGCAAACCTAATGGAAACACTTTAGGTTAAATTTCCACATGATTATGAGATGTCTGAAAGTTGTTTCATACTTGTGCACATCAAGACAAAAAAGTTGTTTTCTCAGTGCATGCAATGCTTTTACAATACAAATAGTATACATTTCAATTTTACACCAAAGCACTTACTGCAAACCTAATGGAAACACCTTAGGTTAACTTTCCACATGATTATGAGTAGTTTGAAAGTTGTTTCATGGCTGTACACATCAACACAAAAAAGTTGTTATCTCAGTGCATGCAATGCTTAGACAATACAAATAGTATACATTTCAATTTTACACCAAAGCACTTACTGCAAACCTAATGGAAACAACTTAGATTAACTTCCCACATGATTCTGAGATGTCTGAAAGTTGTTTCATACCTGTGCACATCAAGACAAAAAAGTTGTTTTCTCAGTGCATGCAATGCTTTTACAATACAAATAGTATACATTTCAATTTTACACCAAAGCACTTACTGCAAACCTAATGGAAACACCTTAGGTTAACTTTCCACATGATTATGAGTAGTTTGAAAGTTGTTTCATGGCTGTACACATCAACAGAAAAAAGTTGTTATCTCAGTGAATGCAATGCTTAGACAATACAAATAGTGTACATTTCAATTTTACTACAAAGCACTTACTGCAAACCTAATGGAAACACCTTAGGTTAACTTCCCACATGATTCTGAGATGTCTGAAAGTTGTTACATACCTGTGCACATAAAGACAAAAAAGTTGATTTCACGGTGAATAGAATGCTTTGACATAAAAGTAGTATACATTTCAATTGTACTCAAAAGTCCTGACTGCAAACCTAATGCAAACACATTTGGTTAACTTCCCAGATGAATATGACTAGGTTTAAAGTTGTTTCATGCCTCAGTTCATCAAGACAAAAAAGTTACTTTCTCAGTACTACTATGCTCTGAGATTAAGGAAGTACACATCTGAATTTTACACCAAAGTACTTACTGCAAACTAATGGAAACACCTTAGGTTAACTTCCCACATGATTATGAGTAGTTTGAAAGTTGTTTCATGGCTGTACACATCAACACAAAAAAGTTGTTATCTCAGTGCATGCAATGCTTAGACAATACAAATAGTATACATTTCAATTTTACACCAAAGCACTTACTGCAAACCTAATGGAAACACCTTAGGTTAACTTCCCACATGATTCTGAGATGTCTGAAAGTTGTTTCATACTTGTGCACATAAAGACAAAAAAGTTGATTTCACAGTGAATAGAATGCTTTGACATAAAAGTAGTATACATTTCAATTTTACAACAAAGTACTTACTGCAAACCTAATGGAAACACTTTAGGTTAACTTTCCACATGATTATGAGTAGTTTGAAAGTTGTTTCATGGCTGTACACATCAACACAAAAAAGTTGTTATCTCAGTGCATGCAATGCTTAGACAGTACAAATAGTGTACATTTCAATTTTACACCAAAGCACTTACTGCAAACCTAATGGAAACACTTTAGGTTAACTTCGCACATGATTCTGAGATGTCTGAAAGTTGTTACATACCTGTGCACATAAAGACAAAAAAGTTGATTTCACAGTGAATAGAATGCTTTGACATAAAAGTAGTATACATTTCAATTGTACTCAAAAGTCCTGACTGCAAACCTAATGCAAACACATTTGGTTAACTTCCCAGATGAATATGACTAGGTTTAAAGTTGTTTCATGCCTCAGTTCATCAAGACAAAAAAGTTACTTTCTCAGTACTACTATGCTCTGACATTAAGGAAGTACACATCTGAATTTTACACCAAAGTACTTACTGCAAACTAATGGAAACACCTTAGGTTAACTTCCCACATGATTATGAGTAGTTTGAAAGTTGTTTCATGGCTGTACACATCAACACAAAAAAGTTGTTATCTCAGTGCATGCAATGCTTAGACAATACAAATAGTATACATTTCAATTTTACACCAAAGCACTTACTGCAAACCTAATGGAAACAACTTAGATTAACTTCCCACATGATTCTGAGATGTCTGAAAGTTGTTTCATACCTGTGCACATCAAGACAAAAAAGTTGTTTTCTCAGTGCATGCAATGCTTTTACAATACAAATAGTATACATTTCAATTTTACACCAAAGCACTTACTGCAAACCTAATGGAAACACCTTAGGTTAACTTTCCACATGATTATGAGTAGTTTAAAAGTTGTTTCATGGGTGTACACATCAGCAGAAAAAAGTTGTTATCTCAGTGAATGCAATGCTTAGACAATACAAATAGTGTACATTTCAATTTTACTACAAAGCACTTACTGCAAACCTAATGGAAACACCTTAGGTTAACTTCCCACATGATTCTGAGATGTCTGAAAGTTGTTTCATACCTGTGCACATAAAGACAAAAAAGTTGATTTCACAGTGAATAGAATGCTTTGACATAAAAGTAGTATACATTTCAATTGTACTCAAAAGTCCTGACTGCAAACCTAATGCAAACACATTTGGTTAACTTCCCAGATGAATATGACTAGGTTTAAAGTTGTTTCATGCCTCAGTTCATCAAGACAAAAAAGTTACTTTCTCAGTACTACTATGCTCTGACATTAAGGAAGTACACATCTGAATTTTACACCAAAGTACTTACTGCAAACTAATGGAAACACCTTAGGTTAACTTCCCACATGATTATGAGTAGTTTGAAAGTTGTTTCATGGCTGTACACATCAACACAAAAAAGTTGTTATCTCAGTGCATGCAATGCTTAGACAATACAAATAGTATACATTTCAATTTTACACCAAAGCACTTACTGCAAACCTAATGGAAACAACTTAGATTAACTTCCCACATGATTCTGAGATGTCTGAAAGTTGTTTCATACCTGTGCACATCAAGACAAAGAAGTTGTTTTCTCAGTGCATGCAATGCTTTTACAATACAAATAGTATACATTTCAATTTTACACCAAAGCACTTACTGCAAACCTAATGGAAACACCTTAGGTGAACTTTCCACATGATTATGAGTAGTTTGAAAGTTGTTTCATGGCTGTACACATCAACAGAAAAAAGTTGTTATCTCAGTGAATGCAATGCTTAGACAATACAAATAGTGTACATTTCAATTTTACTACAAAGCACTTACTGCAAACCTAATGGAAACACCTTAGGTTAACTTCCCACATGATTCTGAGATGTCTGAAAGTTGTTACATACCTGTGCACATAAAGACAAAAAAGTTGATTTCACAGTGAATAGAATGCTTTGACATAAAAGTAGTATACATTTCAATTGTACTCAAAAGTCCTGACTGCAAACCTAATGCAAACACATTTGGTTAACTTCCCAGATGAATATGACTAGGTTTAAAGTTGTTTCATGCCTCAGTTCATCAAGACAAAAAAGTTACTTTCTCAGTACTACTATGCTCTGACATTAAGGAAGTACACATCTGAATTTTACACCAAAGTACTTACTGCAAACTAATGGAAACACCTTAGGTTAACTTCCCACATGATTATGAGTAGTTTGAAAGTTGTTTCATGGCTGTACACATCAACACAAAAAAGTTGTTATCTCAGTGCATGCAATGCTCAGACAATACAAATAGAATACATTTCAATTTTACACCAAAGCACTTACTGCAAACCTAATGGAAACAACTTAGATTAACTTCCCACATGATTCTGAGATGTCTGAAAGTTGTTTCATACCTGTGCACATCAAGACAAAAAAGTTGTTTTCTCAGTGCATGCAATGCTTTTACAATACAAATAGTATACATTTCAATTTTACACCAAAGCATTTACTGCAGACCTAATGGAAACACCTTAGGTTAACTTTCCACATGATTATGAGTAGTTTGAAAGTTGTTTCATGGCTGTACACATCAACAGAAAAAAGTTGTTATCTCAGTGAATGCAATGCTTAGACAATACAAATAGTATACATTTCAAATTTACACCAAAGCATTTACTGCAGACCTAATGGAAACACCTTAGGTTAACTTTCCTCATGATTATGAGTAGTTTGAAAGTTGTTTCATGGCTGTACACATAAAGACAAAAAAGTTGATTTCACGGTGAATAGAATGCTTTGACATAAAAGTAGTAAACATTTCAATTTTACAACAAAGTACTTACTGCAAACCTAATGGAAACACTTTAGGTTAACTTTCCACATGATTATGAGTAGTTTGAAAGTTGTTTTATGGCTGCACACATCAACACAAAAAAGTTGTAATCTCAGTGAATGCAATGCTTAGACAATACAAATAGTATACATTTCAATTTTACACCAAAGCACTTACTGCAAACCTAATGGAAACACTTTAGGTTAACTTCCCACATGATTCTGAGATGTCTGAAAGTTGTTACATACCTGTGCACATAAAGACAAAAAAGTTGATTTCACAGTGAATAGAATGCTTTGACATAAAAGTAGTATACATTTCAATTGTACTCAAAAGTCCTGACTGCAAACCTAATGCAAACACATTTGGTTAACTTCCCAGATGAATATGACTAGGTTTAAAGTTGTTTCATGCCTCAGTTCATCAAGACAAAAAAGTTACTTTCTCAGTACTACTATGCTCTGACATTAAGGAAGTACACATCTGAATTTTACACCAAAGTACTTACTGCAAACTAATGGAAACACCTTAGGTTAACTTCCCACATGATTATGAGTAGTTTGAAAGTTGTTTCATGGCTGTACACATCAACACAAAAAAGTTGTTATCTCAGTGCATGCAATGCTTAGACAATACAAATAGTATACATTTCAATTTTACACCAAAGCACTTACTGCAAACCTAATGGAAACACCTTAGGTTAACTTCCCACATGATTCTGAGATGTCTGAAAGTTGTTTCATACTTGTGCACATAAAGACAAAAAAGTTGATTTCACAGTGAATTGAATGCTTTGACATAAAAGTAGTATACATTTCAATTTTACAACAAAGTACTAACTGCAAACCTAATGGAAACACTTTAGGTTAACTTTCCACATGATTATGAGTAGTATGAAAGTTGTTTCATGGCTGTACACATCAACACAAAAAAGTTGTTATCTCAGTGCATGCAATGCTTAGACAATACAAATAGTGTACATTTCAATTTTACACCAAAGCACTTACTGCAAACCTGATGGAAACACTTTAGGTTAACTTCCCACATGATTCTGAGATGTCTGAAAGTTGTTACATACCTGTGCACATAAAGACAAAAAAGTTGATTTCACAGTGAATAGAATGCTTTGACATAAAAGTAGTATACATTTCAATTGTACTCAAAAGTCCTGACTGCAAACCTAATGCAAACACATTTGGTTAACTTCCCAGATGAATATGACTAGGTTTAAAGTTGTTTCATGCCTCAGTTCATCAAGACAAAAAAGTTACTTTCTCAGTACTACTATGCTCTGACATTAAGGAAGTACACATCTGAAGTTTACACCAAAGTACTTACTGCAAACTAATGGAAACACCTTAGGTTAACTTCCCACATGATTATGAGTAGTTTGAAAGTTGTTTCATGGCTGTACACATCAACACAAAAAAGTTGTTATCTCAGTGCATGCAATGCTTAGACAATACAAATAGTATACATTTCAATTTTACACCAAAGCACTTACTGCAAACCTAATGGAAACACCTTAGGTTAACTTCCCACATGATTCTGAGATGTCTGAAAGTTGTTTCATACTTGTGCACATAAAGACAAAAAAGTTGATTTCACAGTGAATAGAATGCTTTGACATAAAAGTAGTATACATTTCAATTTTACAACAAAGTACTTACTGCAAACCTAATGGAAACACTTTAGGTTAACTTTCCATATGATTATGAGTAGTTTGAAAGTTGTTTCATGGCTGCAAACATCAACACAAAAAAGATGTAATCTCAGTGCATGCAATGCTTAGACAATACAAATAGTATACATTTCAATTTTACACCAAAGCACTTACTGCAAACCTAATGGAAACACTTTAGGTTAACTTCCCACATGATTCTGTGATGTCTGAAAGTTGTTTCATACCTGTGCACATAAAGACATAAAAGTTGATTTCACAGTGAATAGAAAGCTTTGACATAAAAGTAGTATACATTTCATTTGTACTCAAAAGTCCTGACTGCAAACCGAATGCAAACACATTTGGTTAACTTCCCAGATGAATATGACTTGGTTTAAAGTTGTTTCATGCCTCAGTTCATCAAGACAAAAAAAGTTACTTTCTCAGTACTACTATGCTCTGACATTAAGGAAGTACACATCTGAATTTTACACCAAAGTGCTTACTGCAAACTAATGGAAACACCTTAGGTTAACTTCCCACATGATTATGAGTAGTTTGAAAGTTGTTTCATGGCTGTACACATCAACACAAAAAAGTTGTTATCTCAGTGCATGCAATGCTTAGACAATGCAAATAGTATACAATTCAATTTTACACCAAAGCACTTACTGCAAACCTAATGGAAACACCTTAGGTTTACTTCCCACATGATTCTGAGATGTCTGAAAGTTGTTTCATACTTGTGCACATAAAGACAAAAAAGTTGATTTCACAGTGAATAGAATGCTTTGACATAAAAGTAGTATACATTTCAATTTTACAACAAAGTACTTACTGCAAACCTAATGGAAACACTTTAGGTTAAATTTCCACATGATTATGAGTAGTTTGAAAGTTGTTTCATGGCTGTACACATCAACACAAAAAAGTTGTTATCTCAGTGCATGCAATGCTTAGACAATACAAATAGTGTACATTTCAATTTTACACCAAAGCACTTACTGCAAACCTAATGGAAACACTTTAGGTTAACTTCCCACATGATTCTGAGATGTCTGAAAGTTGTTACATACCTGTGCACATAAAGACAAAAAAGTTGATTTCACAGTGAACAGAATGCTTTGACATAAAAGTAGTATACATTTCAATTGTACTCAAAAGTCCTGACTGCAAACCTAATGCAAACACATTTGGTTAACTTCCCAGATGAATATGACTAGGTTTAAAGTTGTTTCATGCCTCAGTTCATCAAGACAAAAAAGTTACTTTCTCAGTACTACTATGCTCTGACATTAAGGAAGTACACATCTGAAGTTTACACCAAAGTACTTACTGCAAACTAATGGAAACACCTTAGGTTAACTTCCCACATGATTATGAGTAGTTTGAAAGTTGTTTCATGGCTGTACACATCAACACAAAAAAGTTGTTATCTCAGTGCATGCAATGCTTAGACAATACAAATAGTATACATTTCAATTTTACACCAAAGCACTTACTGCAAACCTAATGGAAACACCTTAGGTTAACTTCCCACATGATTCTGAGATGTCTGAAAGTTGTTTCATACTTGTGCACATAAAGACAAAAAAGTTGATTTCACAGTGAATAGAATGCTTTGACATAAAAGTAGTATACATTTCAATTTTACAACAAAGTACTTACTGCAAACCTAATGGAAACACTTTAGGTTAACTTTCCATATGATTATGAGTAGTTTGAAAGTTGTTTCATGGCTGCAAACATCAACACAAAAAAGATGTAATCTCAGTGCATGCAATGCTTAGACAATACAAATAGTATACATTTCAATTTTACACCAAAGCACTTACTGCAAACCTAATGGAAACACTTTAGGTTAACTTCCCACATGATTCTGTGATGTCTGAAAGTTGTTTCATACCTGTGCACATAAAGACATAAAAGTTGATTTCACAGTGAATAGAAAGCTTTGACATAAAAGTAGTATACATTTCATTTGTACTCAAAAGTCCTGACTGCAAACCGAATGCAAACACATTTGGTTAACTTCCCAGATGAATATGACTTGGTTTAAAGTTGTTTCATGCCTCAGTTCATCAAGACAAAAAAAGTTACTTTCTCAGTACTACTATGCTCTGACATTAAGGAAGTACACATCTGAATTTTACACCAAAGTGCTTACTGCAAACTAATGGAAACACCTTAGGTTAACTTCCCACATGATTATGAGTAGTTTGAAAGTTGTTTCATGGCTGTACACATCAACACAAAAAAGTTGTTATCTCAGTGCATGCAATGCTTAGACAATGCAAATAGTATACAATTCAATTTTACACCAAAGCACTTACTGCAAACCTAATGGAAACACCTTAGGTTTACTTCCCACATGATTCTGAGATGTCTGAAAGTTGTTTCATACTTGTGCACATAAAGACAAAAAAGTTGATTTCACAGTGAATAGAATGCTTTGACATAAAAGTAGTATACATTTCAATTTTACAACAAAGTACTTACTGCAAACCTAATGGAAACACTTTAGGTTAAATTTCCACATGATTATGAGTAGTTTGAAAGTTGTTTCATGGCTGTACACATCAACACAAAAAAGTTGTTATCTCAGTGCATGCAATGCTTAGACAATACAAATAGTGTACATTTCAATTTTACACCAAAGCACTTACTGCAAACCTAATGGAAACACTTTAGGTTAACTTCCCACATGATTCTGAGATGTCTGAAAGTTGTTACATACCTGTGCACATAAAGACAAAAAAGTTGATTTCACAGTGAACAGAATGCTTTGACATAAAAGTAGTATACATTTCAATTGTACTCAAAAGTCCTGACTGCAAACCTAATGCAAACACATTTGGTTAACTTCCCAGATGAATATGACTAGGTTTAAAGTTGTTTCATGCCTCAGTTCATCAAGACAAAAAAGTTACTTTCTCAGTACTACTATGCTCTGACATTAAGGAAGTACACATCTGAAGTTTACACCAAAGTACTTACTGCAAACTAATGGAAACACCTTAGGTTAACTTCCCACATGATTATGAGTAGTTTGAAAGTTGTTTCATGGCTGTACACATCAACACAAAAAAGTTGTTATCTCAGTGCATGCAATGCTTAGACAATACAAATAGTATACATTTCAATTTTACACCAAAGCACTTACTGCAAACCTAATGGAAACACCTTAGGTTAACTTCCCACATGATTCTGAGATGTCTGAAAGTTGTTTCATACTTGTGCACATAAAGACAAAAAAGTTGATTTCACAGTGAATAGAATGCTTTGACATAAAAGTAGTATACATTTCAATTTTACAACAAAGTACTTACTGCAAACCTAATGGAAACACTTTAGGTTAACTTTCCACATGATTATGAGTAGTTTGAAAATTGTTTCATGGCTGCACACATCAACACAAAAAAGTTGTAATCTCAGTGCATGCAATGCTTAGACAATACAAATAGTATACATTTCAATTTTACACCAAAGCACTTACTGCAAACCTAATGGAAACACTTTAGGTTAACTTCCCACATGATTCTGAGATGTCTGAAAGTTGTTACATACCTGTGCACATAAAGACAAAAAAGTTGATTTCACAGTGAATAGAATGCTTTGACATAAAAGTAGTATACATTTCAATTGTACTCAAAAGTCCTGACTGCAAACCTAATGCAAACACATTTGGTTAACTTCCCAGATGAATATGACTAGGTTTAAAGTTGTTTCATGCCTCAGTTCATCAAGACAAAAAAGTTACTTTCTCAGTACTACTATGCTCTGACATTAAGGAAGTACACATCTGAATTTTACACCAAAGTACTTACTGCAAACTAATGGAAACACCTTAGGTTAACTTCCCACATGATTATGAGTAGTTTGAAAGTTGTTTCATGGCTGTACACATCAACACAAAAAAGTTGTTATCTCAGTGCATGCAATGCTTAGACAATACAAATAGTATACATTTCAATTTTACACCAAAGCACTTACTGCAAACCTAATGGAAACAACTTAGATTAACTTCCCACATGATTCTGAGATGTCTGAAAGTTGTTTCATACCTGTGCACATCAAGAGAAAAAAGTTGTTTTCTCAGTGCATGCAATGCTTTTACAATACAAATAGTATACATTTCAATTTTACACCAAAGCACTTACTGCAAACCCAATGGAAACACCTTAGGTTAACTTTCCACATGATTATGAGTAGTTTGAAAGTTGTTTCATGGCTGTACACATCAACAGAAAAAAGTTGTTATCTCAGTGAATGCAATGCTTAGACAATACAAATAGTGTACATTTCAATTTTACTACAAAGCACTTACTGCAAATCTAATGGAAACACCTTAGGTTAACTTCCCACATGATTCTGAGATGTCTGAAAGTTGTTACATACCTGTGCACATAAAGACAAAAAAGTTGATTTCACGGTGAATAGAATGCTTTGACATAAAAGTAGTATACATTTCAATTGTACTCAAAAGTCCTGACTGCAAACCTAATGCAAACACATTTGGTTAACTTCCCAGATGAATATGACTAGGTTTAAAGTTGTTTCATGCCTCAGTTCATCAAGACAAAAAAGTTACTTTCTCAGTACTGCTATGCTCTGACATTAAGGAAGTACACATCTGAATTTTACACCAAAGTACTTACTGCAAACTAATGGAAACACCTTAGGTTAACTTCCCACATGATTATGAGTAGTTTGAAAGTTGTTTCATGGCTGTACACATCAACACAAAAAAGTTGTTATCTCAGTGCATGCAATGCTTAGACAATACAAATAGTATACATTTCAATTTTACACCAAAGCACTTACTGCAAACCTAATGGAAACACCTTAGGTTAACTTCCCACATGATTCTGAGATGTCTGAAAGTTGTTTCATACTTGTGCACATAAAGACAAAAAAGTTGATTTCACAGTGAATAGAATGCTTTGACATAAAAGTAGTATACATTTCAATTTTACAACAAAGTACTTACTGCAAACCTAATGGAAACACTTTAGGTTAACTTTCCACATGATTATGAGTAGTTTGAAAGTTGTTTCATGGCTGTACACATCAACACAAAAAAGTTGTTATCTCAGTGCATGCAATGCTTAGACAGTACAAATAGTGTACATTTCAATTTTACACCTAAGCACTTACTGCAAACCTAATGGAAACACTTTAGGTTAACTTCCCACATGATTCTGAGATGTCTGAAAGTTGTTACATACCTGTGCACATAAAGACAAAAAAGTTGATTTCACAGTGAATAGAATGCTTTGACATAAAAGTAGTATACATTTCAATTGTACTCAAAAGTCCTGACTGCAAACCTAATGCAAACACATTTGGTTAACTTCCCAGATGAATATGACTAGGTTTAAAGTTGTTTCATGCCTCAGTTCATCAAGACAAAAAAGTTACTTTCTCAGTACTACTATGCTCTGACATTAAGGAAGTACACATCTGAATTTTACACCAAAGTACTTACTGCAAACTAATGGAAACACCTTAGGTTAACTTCCCACATGATTATGAGTAGTTTGAAAGTTGTTTCATGGCTGTACACATCAACACAAAAAAGTTGTTATCTCAGTGCATGCAATGCTTAGACAATACAAATAGTATACATTTCAATTTTACACCAAAGCACTTACTGCAAACCTAATGGAAACAACTTAGATTAACTTCCCACATGATTCTGAGATGTCTGAAAGTTGTTTCATACCTGTGCACATCAAGACAAAAAAGTTGTTTTCTCAGTGCATGCAATGCTTTTACAATACAAATAGTATACATTTCAATTTTACACCAAAGCACTTACTGCAAACCTAATGGAAACACCTTAGGTTAACTTTCCACATGATTATGAGTAGTTTGAAAGTTGTTTCATGGCTGTACACATCAACAGAAAAAAGTTGTTATCTCAGTGAATGCAATGCTTAGACAATACAAATAGTGTACATTTCAATTTTACTACAAAGCACTTACTGCAAACCTAATGGAAACACCTTAGGTTAACTTCCCACATGATTCTGAGATGTCTGAAAGTTGTTACATACCTGTGCACATAAAGACAAAAAAGTTGATTTCACGGTGAATAGAATGCTTTGACATAAAAGTAGTATACATTTCAATTGTACTCAAAAGTCCTGACTGCAAACCTAATGCAAACACATTTGGTTAACTTCCCAGATGAATATGACTAGGTTTAAAGTTGTTTCATGCCTCAGTTCATCAAGACAAAAAAGTTACTTTCTCAGTACTACTATGCTCTGACATTAAGGAAGTACACATCTGAATGTTACACCAAAGTACTTACTGCAAACTAATGGAAACACCTTAGGTTAACTTCCCACATGATTATGAGTAGTTTGAAAGTTGTTTCATGGCTGTACACATCAACACAAAAAAGTTGTTATCTCAGTGCATGCAATGCTTAGACAATACAAATAGTATACATTTCAATTTTACACCAAAGCACTTACTGCAAACCTAATGGAAACAACTTAGATTAACTTCCCACATGATTCTGAGATGTCTGAAAGTTGTTTCATACCTGTGCACATCAAGACAAAAAAGTTGTTTTCTCAGTGCATGCAATGCTTTTACAATACAAATAGTATACATTTCAATTTTACACCAAAGCACTTACTGCAAACCTAATGGAAACACCTTAGGTTAACTTTCCACATGATTATGAGTAGTTTGAAAGTTGTTTCATGGCTGTACACATCAACACAAAAAAGTTGTTATCTCAGTGCATGCAATGCTTAGACAATACAAATAGTATACATTTCAATTTTACACCAAAGCACTTACTGCAAACCTAATGGAAACAACTTAGATTAACTTCCCACATGATTCTGAGATGTCTGAAAGTTGTTTCATACCTGTGCACATCAAGACAAAAAAGTTGTTTTCTCAGTGCATGCAATGCTTTTACAATACAAATAGTATACATTTCAATTTTACACCAAAGCACTTACTGCAAACCTAATGGAAACACCTTAGGTTAACTTACCACATGATTATGAGTAGTTTGAAAGTTGTTTCATGGCTGTACACATCAACAGAAAAAAGTTGTTATCTCAGTGAATGCAATGCTTAGACAATACAAATAGTGTACATTTCAATTTTACTACAAAGCACTTACTGCAAACCGAATGGAAACACCTTAGGTTAACTTCCCACATGATTCTGAGATGTCTGAAAGTTGTTACATACCTGTGCACATAAAGACAAAAAAGTTGATTTCACGGTGAATAGAATGCTTTGACATAAAAGTAGTATACATTTCAATTGTACTCAAAAGTCCTGACTGCAAACCTAATGCAAACACATTTGGTTAACTTCCCAGATGAATATGACTAGGTTTAAAGTTGTTTCATGCCTCAGTTCATCAAGACAAAAAAGTTACTTTCTCAGTACTACTATGCTCTGACATTAAGGAAGTACACATCTGAATTTTACACCAAAGTACTTACTGGAAACTAATGGAAACACCTTAGGTTAACTTCCCACATGATTATGAGTAGTTTGAAAGTTGTTTCATGGCTGTACACATCAACACAAAAAAGTTGTTATCTCAGTGCATGCAATGCTTAGACAATACAAATAGTATACATTTCAATTTTACACCAAAGCACTTACTGCAAACCTAATGGAAACACCTTAGGTTAACTTCCCACATGATTCTGAGATGTCTGAAAGTTGTTTCATACTTGTGCACATAAAGACAAAAAAGTTGATTTCACAGTGAATAGAATGCTTTGACATAAAAGTAGTATACATTTCAATTTTACAACAAAGTACTTACTGCAAACCTAATGGAAACACTTTAGGTTAACTTTCCACATGATTATGAGTAGTTTGAAAGTTGTTTCATGGCTGTACACATCAACACAAAAAAGTTGTTATCTCAGTGCATGCAATGCTTAGACAGTACAAATAGTGTACATTTCAATTTTACACCAAAGCACTTACTGCAAACCTAATGGAAACACTTTAGGTTAACTTCCCACATGATTCTGAGATGTCTGAAAGTTGTTACATACCTGTGCACATAAAGACAAAAAAGTTGATTTCACAGTGAATAGAATGCTTTGACATAAAAGTAGTATACATTTCAATTGTACTCAAAAGTCCTGACTGCAATACTAATGCAAACACATTTGGTTAACTTCCCAGATGAATATGACTAGGTTTAAAGTTGTTTCATGCCTCAGTTCATCAAGACAAAAAAGTTACTTTCTCAGTACTACTATGCTCTGACATTAAGGAAGTACACATCTGAATTTTACACCAAAGTACTTACTGCAAACTAATGGAAACACCTTAGGTTAACTTCCCACATGATTATGAGTAGTTTGAAAGTTGTTTCATGGCTGTACACATCAACACAAAAAAGTTGTTATCTCAGTGCATGCAATGCTTAGACAATACAAATAGTATACATTTCAATTTTACACCAAAGCACTTACTGCAAACCTAATGGAAACAACTTAGATTAACTTCCCACATGATTCTGAGATGTCTGAAAGTTGTTTCATACCTGTGCACATCAAGACAAAAAAGTTGTTTTCTCAGTGCATGCAATGCTTTTACAATACAAATAGTATACATTTCAATTTTACACCAAAGCACTTACTGCAAACCTAATGGAAACACCTTAGGTTAACTTTCCACATGATTATGAGTAGTTTGAAAGTTGTTTCATGGGTGTACACATCAACAGAAAAAAGTTGTTATCTCAGTGAATGCAATGCTTAGACAATACAAATAGTGTACATTTCAATTTTACTACAAAGCACTTACTGCAAACCTAATGGAAACACCTTAGGTTAACTTCCCACATGATTCTGAGATGTCTGAAAGTTGTTTCATACCTGTGCACATAAAGACAAAAAAGTTGATTTCACAGTGAATAGAAAGCTTTGACATAAAAGTAGTATACATTTCAATTTTACAACAAAGTACTTACTGCAAACCTAATGGAAACACTTTAGGTTAACTTTCCACATGATTATGAGTAGTTTGAAAGTTGTTTCATGGCTGCAAACATCAACACAAAAAAGATGTAATCTCAGTGCATGCAATGCTTAGACAATACAAATAGTATACATTTCAATTTTACACCAAAGCACTTACTGCAAACCTAATGGAAACACTTTAGGTTAACTTCCCACATGATTCTGTGATGTCTGAAAGTTGTTTCATACCTGTGCACATAAAGACATAAAAGTTGATTTCACAGTGAATAGAAAGCTTTGACATAAAAGTAGTATACATTTCATTTGTACTCAAAAGTCCTGACTGCAAACCGAATGCAAACACATTTGGTTAACTTCCCAGATGAATATGACTTGGTTTAAAGTTGTTTCATGCCTCAGTTCATCAAGACAAAAAAAGTTACTTTCTCAGTACTACTATGCTCTGACATTAAGGAAGTACACATCTGAAATTTACACCAAAGTGCTTACTGCAAACTAATGGAAACACCTTAGGTTAACTTCCCACATGATTATGAGTAGTTTGAAAGTTGTTTCATGGCTGTACACATCAACACAAAAAAGTTGTTATCTCAGTGCATGCAATGCTTAGACAATGCAAATAGTATACAATTCAATTTTACACCAAAGCACTTACTGCAAACCTAATGGAAACACCTTAGGTTTACTTCCCACATGATTCTGAGATGTCTGAAAGTTGTTTCATACTTGTGCACATAAAGACAAAAAAGTTGATTTCACAGTGAATAGAATGCTTTGACATAAAAGTAGTATACATTTCAATTTTACAACAAAGTACTTACTGCAAACCTAATGGAAACACTTTAGGTTAAATTTCCACATGATTATGAGTAGTTTGAAAGTTGTTTCATGGCTGTACACATCAACACAAAAAAGTTGTTATCTCAGTGCATGCAATGCTTAGACAATACAAATAGTGTACATTTCAATTTTACACCAAAGCACTTACTGCAAACCTAATGGAAACACTTTAGGTTAACTTCCCACATGATTCTGAGATGTCTGAAAGTTGTTACATACCTGTGCACATAAAGACAAAAAAGTTGATTTCACAGTGAATAGAATGCTTTGACATGAAAGTAGTATACATTTCAATTGTACTCAAAAGTCCTGACTGCAAACCTAATGCAAACACATTTGGTTAACTTCCCAGATGAATATGACTAGGTTTAAAGTTGTTTCATGCCTCAGTTCATCAAGACAAAAAAGTTACTTTCTCAGTACTACTATGCTCTGACATTAAGGAAGTACACATCTGAAGTTTACACCAAAGTACTTACTGCAAACTAATGGAAACACCTTAGGTTAACTTCCCACATGATTATGAGTAGTTTGAAAGTTGTTTCATGGCTGTACACATCAACACAAAAAAGTTGTTATCTCAGTGCATGCAATGCTTAGACAATACAAATAGTATACATTTCAATTTTACACCAAAGCACTTACTGCAAACCTAATGGAAACACCTTAGGTTAACTTCCCACATGATTCTGAGATGTCTGAAAGTTGTTTCATACTTGTGCACATAAAGACAAAAAAGTTGATTTCACAGTGAATAGAATGCTTTGACATAAAAGTAGTATACATTTCAATTTTACAACAAAGTACTTACTGCAAACCTAATGGAAACACTTTAGGTTAACTTTCCACATGATTATGAGTAGTTTGAAAATTGTTTCATGGCTGCACACATCAACACAAAAAAGTTGTAATCTCAGTGCATGCAATGCTTAGACAATACAAATAGTATACATTTCAATTTTACACCAAAGCACTTACTGCAAACCTAATGGAAACACTTTAGGTTAACTTCCCACATGATTCTGAGATGTCTGAAAGTTGTTACATACCTGTGCACATAAAGACAAAAAAGTTGATTTCACAGTGAATAGAATGCTTTGACATAAAAGTAGTATACATTTCAATTGTACTCAAAAGTCCTGACTGCAAACCTAATGCAAACACATTTGGTTAACTTCCCAGATGAATATGACTAGGTTTAAAGTTGTTTCATGCCTCAGTTCATCAAGACAAAAAAGTTACTTTCTCAGTACTACTATGCTCTGACATTAAGGAAGTACACATCTGAATTTTACACCAAAGTACTTACTGCAAACTAATGGAAACACCTTAGGTTAACTTCCCACATGATTATGAGTAGTTTGAAAGTTGTTTCATGGCTGTACACATCAACACAAAAAAGTTGTTATCTCAGTGCATGCAATGCTTAGACAATACAAATAGTATACATTTCAATTTTACACCAAAGCACTTACTGCAAACCTAATGGAAACAACTTAGATTAACTTCCCACATGATTCTGAGATGTCTGAAAGTTGTTTCATACCTGTGCACATCAAGACAAAAAAGTTGTTTTCTCAGTGCATGCAATGCTTTTACAATACAAATAGTATACATTTCAATTTTACACCAAAGCACTTACTGCAAACCTAATGGAAACACCTTAGGTTAACTTTCCACATGATTATGAGTAGTTTGAAAGTTGTTTCATGGCTGTACACATCAACAGAAAAAAGTTGTTATCTCAGTGAATGCAATGCTTAGACAATACAAATTGTGTACATTTCAATTTTACTACAAAGCACTTACTGCAAATCTAATGGAAACACCTTAGGTTAACTTCCCACATGATTCTGAGATGTCTGAAAGTTGTTACATACCTGTGCACATAAAGACAAAAAAGTTGATTTCACGGTGAATAGAATGCTTTGACATAAAAGTAGTATACATTTCAATTGTACTCAAAAGTCCTGACTGCAAACCTAGTGCAAACACATTTGGTTAACTTCCCAGATGAATATGACTAGGTTTAAAGTTGTTTCATGCCTCAGTTCATCAAGACAAAAAAGTTACTTTCTCAGTACTACTATGCTCTGACATTAAGGAAGTACACATCTGAATTTTACACCAAAGTACTTACTGCAAACTAATGGAAACACCTTAGGTTAACTTCCCACATGATTATGAGTAGTTTGAAAGTTGTTTCATGGCTGTACACATCAACACAAAAAAGTTGTTATCTCAGTGCATGCAATGCTTAGACAATACAAATAGTATACATTTCAATTTTACACCAAAGCACTTACTGCAAACCTAATGGAAACACCTTAGGTTAACTTCCCACATGATTCTGAGATGTCTGAAAGTTGTTTCATACTTGTGCACATAAAGACAAAAAAGTTGATTTCACAGTGAATAGAATGCTTTGACATAAAAGTAGTATACATTTCAATTTTACAACAAAGTACTTACTGCAAACCTAATGGAAACACTTTAGGTTAACTTTCCACATGATTATGAGTAGTTTGAAAGTTGTTTCATGGCTGTACACATCAACACAAAAAAGTTGTTATCTCAGTGCATGCAATGCTTAGACAGTACAAATAGTGTACATTTCAATTTTACACCAAAGCACTTACTGCAAACCTAATGGAAACACTTTAGGTTAACTTCCCACATGATTCTGAGATGTCTGAAAGTTGTTACATACCTGTGCACATAAAGACAAAAAAGTTGATTTCACAGTGAATAGAATGCTTTGACATAAAAGTAGTATACATTTCAATTGTACTCAAAAGTCCTGACTGCAAACCTAATGCAAACACATTTGGTTAACTTCCCAGATGAATATGACTAGGTTTAAAGTTGTTTCATGCCTCAGTTCATCAAGACAAAAAAGTTACTTTCTCAGTACTACTATGCTCTGAGATTAAGGAAGTACACATCTGAATTTTACACCAAAGTACTTACTGCAAACTAATGGAAACACCTTAGGTTAACTTCCCACATGATTATGAGTAGTTTGAAAGTTGTTTCATGGCTGTACACATCAACACAAAAAAGTTGTTATCTCAGTGCATGCAATGCTTAGACAATACAAATAGTATACATTTCAATTTTACACCAAAGCACTTACTGCAAACCTAATGGAAACAACTTAGATTAACTTCCCACATGATTCTGAGATGTCTGAAAGTTGTTTCATACCTGTGCACATCAAGACAAAAAAGTTGTTTTCTCAGTGCATGCAATGCTTTTACAATACAAATAGTATACATTTCAATTTTACACCAAAGCACTTACTGCAAACCTAATGGAAACACCTTAGGTTAACTTTCCACATGATTATGAGTAGTTTGAAAGTTGTTTCATGGCTGTACACATCAACACAAAAAAGTTGTTATCTCAGTGCATGCAATGCTTAGACAATACAAATAGTATACATTTCAATTTTACACCAAAGCACTTACTGCAAACCTAATGGAAACAACTTAGATTAACTTCCCACATGATTCTGAGATGTCTGAAAGTTGTTTCATACCTGTGCACATCAAGACAAAAAAGTTGTTTTCTCAGTGCATGCAATGCTTTTACAATACAAATAGTATACATTTCAATTTTACACCAAAGCACTTACTGCAAACCTAATGGAAACACCTTAGGTTAACTTTCCACATGATTATGAGTAGTTTGAAAGTTGTTTCATGGCTGTACACATCAACAGAAAAAAGTTGTTATCTCAGTGAATGCAATGCTTAGACAATACAAATAGTGTACATTTCAATTTTACTACAAAGCACTTACTGCAAACCTAATGGAAACACCTTAGGTTAACTTCCCACATGATTCTGAGATGTCTGAAAGTTGTTACATACCTGTGCACATAAAGACAAAAAAGTTGATTTCACGGTGAATAGAATGCTTTGACATAAAAGTAGTATACATTTCAATTGTACTCAAAAGTCCTGACTGCAAACCTAATGCAAACACATTTGGTTAACTTCCCAGATGAATATGACTAGGTTTAAAGTTGTTTCATGCCTCAGTTCATCAAGACAAAAAAGTTACTTTCTCAGTACTACTATGCTCTGACATAAAGGAAGTACACATCTGAATTTTACACCAAAGTACTTACTGCAAACTAATGGAAACACCTTAGGTTAACTTCCCACATGATTATGAGTAGTTTGAAAGTTGTTTCATGGCTGTACACATCAACACAAAAAAGTTGTTATCTCAGTGCATGCAATGCTTAGACAATACAAATAGTATACATTTCAATTTTACACCAAAGCACTTACTGCAAACCTAATGGAAACACCTTAGGTTAACTTCCCACATGATTCTGAGATGTCTGAAAGTTGTTTCATACTTGTGCACATAAAGACAAAAAAGTTGATTTCACAGTGAATAGAATGCTTTGACATAAAAGTAGTATACATTTCAATTTTACAACAAAGTACTTACTGCAAACCTAATGGAAACACTTTAGGTTAACTTTCCACATGATTATGAGTAGTTTGAAAGTTGTTTCATGGCTGTACACATCAACACAAAAAAGTTGTTATCTCAGTGCATGCAATGCTTAGACAGTACAAATAGTGTACATTTCAATTTTACACCAAAGCACTTACTGCAAACCTAATGGAAACACTTTAGGTTAACTTCCCACATGATTCTGAGATGTCTGAAAGTTGTTACATACCTGTGCACATAAAGACAAAAAAGTTGATTTCACAGTGAATAGAATGCTTTGACATAAAAGTAGTATACATTTCAATTGTACTCAAAAGTCCTGACTGCAAACCTAATGCAAACACATTTGGTTAACTTCCCAGATGAATATGACTAGGTTTAAAGTTGTTTCATGCCTCAGTTCATCAAGACAAAAAAGTTACTTTCTCAGTACTACTATGCTCTGACATTAAGGAAGTACACATCTGAATTTTACACCAAAGTACTTACTGCAAACTAATGGAAACACCTTAGGTTAACTTTCCACATGATTATGAGTAGTTTGAAAGTTGTTTCATGGCTGCAAACATCAACACAAAAAAGATGTAATCTCAGTGCATGCAATGCTTAGACAATACAAATAGTATACATTTCAATTTTACACCAAAGCACTTACTGCAAACCTAATGGAAACACTTTAGGTTAACTTCCCACATGATTCTGTGATGTCTGAAAGTTGTTTCATACCTGTGCACATAAAGACATAAAAGTTGATTTCACAGTGAATAGAAAGCTTTGACATAAAAGTAGTATACATTTCATTTGTACTCAAAAGTCCTGACTGCAAACCGAATGCAAACACATTTGGTTAACTTCCCAGATGAATATGACTTGGTTTAAAGTTGTTTCATGCCTCAGTTCATCAAGACAAAAAAAGTTACTTTCTCAGTACTACTATGCTCTGACATTAAGGAAGTACACATCTGAATTTTACACCAAAGTGCTTACTGCAAACTAATGGAAACACCTTAGGTTAACTTCCCACATGATTATGAGTAGTTTGAAAGTTGTTTCATGGCTGTACACATCAACACAAAAAAGTTGTTATCTCAGTGCATGCAATGCTTAGACAATGCAAATAGTATACAATTCAATTTTACACCAAAGCACTTACTGCAAACCTAATGGAAACACCTTAGGTTTACTTCCCACATGATTCTGAGATGTCTGAAAGTTGTTTCATACTTGTGCACATAAAGACAAAAAAGTTGATTTCACAGTGAATAGAATGCTTTGACATAAAAGTAGTATACATTTCAATTTTACAACAAAGTACTTACTGCAAACCTAATGGAAACACTTTAGGTTAAATTTCCACATGATTATGAGTAGTTTGAAAGTTGTTTCATGGCTGTACACATCAACACAAAAAAGTTGTTATCTCAGTGCATGCAATGCTTAGACAATACAAATAGTGTACATTTCAATTTTACACCAAAGCACTTACTGCAAACCTAATGGAAACACTTTAGGTTAACTTCCCACATGATTCTGAGATGTCTGAAAGTTGTTACATACCTGTGCACATAAAGACAAAAAAGTTGATTTCACAGTGAATAGAATGCTTTGACATGAAAGTAGTATACATTTCAATTGTACTCAAAAGTCCTGACTGCAAACCTAATGCAAACACATTTGGTTAACTTCCCAGATGAATATGACTAGGTTTAAAGTTGTTTCATGCCTCAGTTCATCAAGACAAAAAAGTTACTTTCTCAGTACTACTATGCTCTGACATTAAGGAAGTACACATCTGAATTTTACACCAAAGTGCTTACTGCAAACTAATGGAAACACCTTAGGTTAACTTCCCACATGATTATGAGTAGTTTGAAAGTTGTTTCATGGCTGTACACATCAACACAAAAAAGTTGTTATCTCAGTGCATGCAATGCTTAGACAATGCAAATAGTATACAATTCAATTTTACACCAAAGCACTTACTGCAAACCTAATGGAAACACCTTAGGTTTACTTCCCACATGATTCTGAGATGTCTGAAAGTTGTTTCATACTTGTGCACATAAAGACAAAAAAGTTGATTTCACAGTGAATAGAATGCTTTGACATAAAAGTAGTATACATTTCAATTTTACAACAAAGTACTTACTGCAAACCTAATGGAAACACTTTAGGTTAAATTTTCACATGATTATGAGTAGTTTGAAAGTTGTTTCATGGCTGTACACATCAACACAAAAAAGTTGTTATCTCAGTGCATGCAATGCTTAGACAATACAAATAGTGTACATTTCAATTTTACACCAAAGCACTTACTGCAAACCTAATGGAAACACTTTAGGTTAACTTCCCACATGATTCTGAGATGTCTGAAAGTTGTTACATACCTGTGCACATAAAGACAAAAAAGTTGATTTCACAGTGAATAGCATGCTTTGACATGAAAGTAGTATACATTTCAATTGTACTCAAAAGTCCTGACTGCAAACCTAATGCAAACACATTTGGTTAACTTCCCAGATGAATATGACTAGGTTTAAAGTTGTTTCATGCCTCAGTTCATCAAGACAAAAAAGTTACTTTCTCAGTACTACTATGCTCTGACATTAAGGAAGTACACATCTGAAGTTTACACCAAAGTACTTACTGCAAACTAATGGAAACACCTTAGGTTAACTTCCCACATGATTATGAGTAGTTTGAAAGTTGTTTCATGGCTGTACACATCAACACAAAAAAGTTGTTATCTCAGTGCATGCAATGCTTAGACAATACAAATAGTATACATTTCAATTTTACACCAAAGCACTTACTGCAAACCTAATGGAAACACCTTAGGTTAACTTCCCACATGATTCTGAGATGTCTGAAAGTTGTTTCATACTTGTGCACATAAAGACAAAAAAGTTGATTTCACAGTGAATAGAATGCTTTGACATAAAAGTAGTATACATTTCAATTTTACAACAAAGTACTTACTGCAAACCTAATGGAAACACTTTAGGTTAACTTTCCACATGATTATGAGTAGTTTGAAAATTGTTTCATGGCTGCACACATCAACACAAAAAAGTTGTAATCTCAGTGCATGCAATGCTTAGACAATACAAATAGTATACATTTCAATTTTACACCAAAGCACTTACTGCAAACCTAATGGAAACACTTTAGGTTAACTTCCCACATGATTCTGAGATGTCTGAAAGTTGTTACATACCTGTGCACATAAAGACAAAAAAGTTGATTTCACAGTGAATAGAATGCTTTGACATAAAAGTAGTATACATTTCAATTGTACTCAAAAGTCCTGACTGCAAACCTAATGCAAACACATTTGGTTAACTTCCCAGATGAATATGACTAGGTTTAAAGTTGTTTCATGCCTCAGTTCATCAAGACAAAAAAGTTACTTTCTCAGTACTACTATGCTCTGACATTAAGGAAGTACACATCTGAATTTTACACCAAAGTACTTACTGCAAACTAATGGAAACACCTTAGGTTAACTTCCCACATGATTATGAGTAGTTTGAAAGTTGTTTCATGGCTGTACACATCAACACAAAAAAGTTGTTATCTCAGTGCATGCAATGCTTAGACAATACAAATAGTATACATTTCAATTTTACACCAAAGCACTTACTGCAAACCTAATGGAAACAACTTAGATTAACTTCCCACATGATTCTGAGATGTCTGAAAGTTGTTTCATACCTGTGCACATCAAGACAAAAAAGTTGTTTTCTCAGTGCATGCAATGCTTTTATAATACAAATAGTATACATTTCAATTTTACACCAAAGCACTTACTGCAAACCTAATGGAAACACCTTAGGTTAACTTTCCACATGATTATGAGTAGTTTGAAAGTTGTTTCATGGCTGTACACATCAACACAAAAAAGTTGTTATCTCAGTGCATGCAATGCTTAGACAATACAAATAGTATACATTTCAATTTTACACCAAAGCACTTACTGCAAACCTAATGGAAACAACTTAGATTAACTTCCCACATGATTCTGAGATGTCTGAAAGTTGTTTCATACCTGTGCACATCAAGACAAAAAAGTTGTTTTCTCAGTGCATGCAATGCTTTTACAATACAAATAGTATACATTTCAATTTTACACCAAAGCACTTACTGCAAACCTAATGGAAACACCTTAGGTTAACTTTCCACATGATTATGAGTAGTTTGAAAGTTGTTTCATGGCTGTACACATCAACAGAAAAAAGTTGTTATCTCAGTGAATGCAATGCTTAGACAATACAAATAGTGTACATTTCAATTTTACTACAAAGCACTTACTGCAAACCTAATGGAAACAGCTTAGGTTAACTTCCCACATGATTCTGAGATGTCTGAAAGTTGTTACATACCTGTGCACATAAAGACAAAAAAGTTGATTTCACGGTGAATAGAATGCTCTGACATAAAAGTAGTATACATTTCAATTGTACTCAAAAGTCCTGACTGCAAACCTAATGCAAACACATTTGGTTAACTTCCCAGATGAATATGACTAGGTTTAAAGTTGTTTCATGCCTCAGTTCATCAAGACAAAAAAGTTACTTTCTCAGTACTACTATGCTCTGACATTAAGGAAGTACACATCTGAATTTTACACCAAAGTACTTACTGCAAACTAATGGAAACACCTTAGGTTAACTTCCCACATGATTATGAGTAGTTTGAAAGTTGTTTCATGGCTGTACACATCAACACAAAAAAGTTGTTATCTCAGTGCATGCAATGCTTAGACAATACAAATAGTATACATTTCAATTTTACACCAAAGCACTTACTGCAAACCTAATGGAAACAACTTAGATTAACTTCCCACATGATTCTGAGATGTCTGAAAGTTGTTTCATACCTGTGCACATCAAGACAAAAAAGTTGTTTTCTCAGTGCATGCAATGCTTTTACAATACAAATAGTATACATTTCAATTTTACACCAAAGCACTTACTGCAAACCTAATGGAAACACCTTAGGTTAACTTTCCACATGATTATGAGTAGTTTGAAAGTTGTTTCATGGCTGTACACATCAACACAAAAAAGTTGTTATCTCAGTGCATGCAATGCTTAGACAATACAAATAGTATACATTTCAATTTTACACCAAAGCACTTACTGCAAACCTAATGGAAACAACTTAGATTAACTTCCCACATGATTCTGAGATGTCTGAAAGTTGTTTCATACCTGTGCACATCAAGACAAAAAAGTTGTTTTCTCAGTGCATGCAATGCTTTTACAATACAAATAGTATACATTTCAATTTTACACCAAAGCACTTACTGCAAACCTAATGGAAACACCTTAGGTTAACTTTCCACATGATTATGAGTAGTTTGAAAGTTGTTTCATGGGTGTACACATCAACAGAAAAAAGTTGTTATCTCAGTGAATGCAATGCTTAGACAATACAAATAGTGTACATTTCAATTTTACTACAAAGCACTTACTGCAAACCTAATGGAAACACCTTAGGTTAACTTCCCACATGATTCTGAGATGTCTGAAAGTTGTTACATACCTGTGCACATAAAGACAAAAAAGTTGATTTCACGGTGAATAGAATGCTTTGACATAAAAGTAGTATACATTTCAATTGTACTCAAAAGTCCTGACTGCAAACCTAATGCAAACACATTTGGTTAACTTCCCAGATGAATATGACTAGGTTTAAAGTTGTTTCATGCCTCAGTTCATCAAGACAAAAAAGTTACTTTCTCAGTACTACTATGCTCTGACATTAAGGAAGTACACATCTGAATTTTACACCAAAGTACTTACTGGAAACTAATGGAAACACCTTAGGTTAACTTCCCACATGATTATGAGTAGTTTGAAAGTTGTTTTATGGCTGTACACATCAACACAAAAAAGTTGTTATCTCAGTGCATGCAATGCTTAGACAATACAAATAGTATACATTTCAATTTTACACCAAAGCACTTACTGCAAACCTAATGGAAACACCTTAGGTTAACTTCCCACATGATTCTGAGATGTCTGAAAGTTGTTTCATACTTGTGCACATAAAGACAAAAAAGTTGATTTCACAGTGAATAGAATGCTTTGACATAAAAGTAGTATACATTTCAATTTTACAACAAAGTACTTACTGCAAACCTAATGGAAACACTTTAGGTTAACTTTCCACATGATTATGAGTAGTTTGAAAGTTGTTTCATGGCTGTACACATCAACACAAAAAAGTTGTTATCTCAGTGCATGCAATGCTTAGACAGTACAAATAGTGTACATTTCAATTTTACACCAAAGCACTTACTGCAAACCTAATGGAAACACTTTAGGTTAACTTCCCACATGATTCTGAGATGTCTGAAAGTTGTTACATACCTGTGCACATAAAGACAAAAAAGTTGATTTCACAGTGAATAGAAAGCTTTGACATAAAAGTAGTATACATTTCATTTGTACTCAAAAGTCCTGACTGCAAACCTAATGCAAACACATTTGGTTAACTTCCCAGATGAATATGACTAGGTTTAAAGTTGTTTCATGCCTCAGTTCATCAAGACAAAAAAGTTACTTTCTCAGTACTACTATGCTCTGACATTAAGGAAGTACACATCTGAATTTTACACCAAAGTACTTACTGCAAACTAATGGAAACACCTTAGGTTAACTTCCCACATGATTATGAGTAGTTTGAAAGTTGTTTCATGGCTGTACACATCAACACAAAAAAGTTGTTATCTCAGTGCATGCAATGCTCAGACAATACAAATAGAATACATTTCAATTTTACACCAAAGCACTTACTGCAAACCTAATGGAAACAACTTAGATTAACTTTCCACATGATTATGAGTAGTTTGATAGTTGTTTCATGGCTGTACACATCAACACAAAAATGTTGTTATCTCAGTGCATGCAATGCTTAGACAATACAAATAGTATACATTTCAATTTTACACCAAAGCACTTACTGCAAACCTAATGGAAACACCTTAGGTTAACTTCCCACATGATTCTGAGATGTCTGAAAGTTGTTTCATACTTGTGCACATAAAGACAAAAAAGTTGATTTCACAGTGAATAGAATGCTTTGACATAAAAGTAGTATACATTTCAATTTTACAACAAAGTACTTACTGCAAACCTAATGGAAACACTTTAGGTTAACTTTCCACATGATTATGAGTAGTTTGAAAATTGTTTCATGGCTGCACACATTAACACAAAAAAGTTGTAATCTCAGTGCATGCAATGCTTAGACAATACAAATAGTATACATTTCAATTTTACACCAAAGCACTTACTGCAAACCTAATGGAAACACTTTAGGTTAACTTCCCACATGATTCTGAGATGTCTGAAAGTTGTTACATACCTGTGCACATAAAGACAAAAAAGTTGATTTCACAGTGAATAGAATGCTTTGACATAAAAGTAGTATACATTTCAATTGTACTCAAAAGTCCTGACTGCAAACCTAATGCAAACACATTTGGTTAACTTCCCAGATGAATATGACTAGGTTTAAAGTTGTTTCATGCCTCAGTTCATCAAGACAAAAAAGTTACTTTCTCAGTACTACTATGCTCTGACATTAAGGAAGTACACATCTGAATTTTACACCAAAGTACTTACTGCAAACTAATGGAAACACCTTAGGTTAACTTCCCACATGATTATGAGTAGTTTGAAAGTTGTTTCATGGCTGTACACATCAACACAAAAAAGTTGTTATCTCAGTGCATGCAATGCTTAGACAATACAAATAGTATACATTTCAATTTTACACCAAAGCACTTACTGCAAACCTAATGGAAACACCTTAGGTTAACTTCCCACATGATTCTGAGATGTCTGAAAGTTGTTTCATACTTGTGCACATAAAGACAAAAAAGTTGATTTCACAGTGAATAGAATGCTTTGACATAAAAGTAGTATACATTTCAATTTTACAACAAAGTACTTACTGCAAACCTAATGGAAACACTTTAGGTTAACTTTCCACATGATTATGAGTAGTTTGAAAGTTGTTTCATGGCTGTACACATCAACACAAAAAAGTTGTTATCTCAGTGCATGCAATGCTTAGACAGTACAAATAGTGTACATTTCAATTTTACACCAAAGCACTTACTGCAAACCTAATGGAAACACTTTAGGTTAACTTCCCACATGATTCTGAGATGTCTGAAAGTTGTTACATACCTGTGCACATAAAGACAAAAAAGTTGATTTCACAGTGAATAGAATGCTTTGACATAAAAGTAGTATACATTTCAATTGTACTCAAAAGTCCTGACTGCAAACCTAATGCAAACACATTTGGTTAACTTCCCAGATGAATATGACTAGGTTTAAAGTTGTTTCATGCCTCAGTTCATCAAGACAAAAAAGTTACTTTCTCAGTACTACTATGCTCTGACATTAAGGAAGTACACATCTGAATTTTACACCAAAGTACTTACTGCAAACTAATGGAAACACCTTAGGTTAACTTCCCACATGATTATGAGTAGTTTGAAAGTTGTTTCATGGCTGTACACATCAACACAAAAAAGTTGTTATCTCAGTGCATGCAATGCTTAGACAATACAAATAGTATACATTTCAATTTTACACCAAAGCACTTACTGCAAACCTAATGGAAACAACTTAGATTAACTTCCCACATGATTCTGAGATGTCTGAAAGTTGTTTCATACCTGTGCACATCAAGACAAAAAAGTTGTTTTCTCAGTGCATGCAATGCTTTTACAATACAAATAGTATACATTTCAATTTTACACCAAAGCACTTACTGCAAACCTAATGGAAACACCTTAGGTTAACTTTCCACATGATTATGAGTAGTTTGAAAGTTGTTTCATGGCTGTACACATCAACACAAAAAAGTTGTTATCTCAGTGCATGCAATGCTTAGACAATACAAATAGTATACATTTCAATTTTACACCAAAGCACTTACTGCAAACCTAATGGAAACAACTTAGATTAACTTCCCACATGATTCTGAGATGTCTGAAAGTTGTTTCATACCTGTGCACATCAAGACAAAAAAGTTGTTTTCTCAGTGCATGCAATGCTTTTACAATACAAATAGTATACATTTCAATTTTACACCAAAGCACTTACTGCAAACCTAATGGAAACACCTTAGGTTAACTTTCCACATGATTATGAGTAGTTTGAAAGTTGTTTCATGGCTGTACACATCAACAGAAAAAAGTTGTTATCTCAGTGAATGCAATGCTTAGACAATACAAATAGTGTACATTTCAATTTTACTACAAAGCACTTACTGCAAACCTACTGGAAACACCTTAGGTTAACTTCCCACATGATTCTGAGATGTCTGAAAGTTGTTACATACCTGTGCACATAAAGACAAAAAAGTTGATTTCACGGTGAATAGAATGCTTTGACATAAAAGTAGTATACATTTCAATTGTACTCAAAAGTCCTGACTGCAAACCTAATGCAAACACATTTGGTTAACTTCCCAGATGAATATGACTAGGTTTAAAGTTGTTTCATGCCTCAGTTCATCAAGACAAAAAAGTTACTTTCTCAGTACTACTATGCTCTGACATTAAGGAAGTACACATCTGAATTTTACACCAAAGTACTTACTGCAAACTAATGGAAACACCTTAGGTTAACTTCCCACATGATTATGAGTAGTTTGAAAGTTGTTTCATGGCTGTACACATCAACACAAAAAAGTTGTTATCTCAGTGCATGCAATGCTTAGACAATACAAATAGTATACATTTCAATTTTACACCAAAGCACTTACTGCAAACCTAATGGAAACAACTTAGATTAACTTCCCACATGATTCTGAGATGTCTGAAAGTTGTTTCATACCTGTGCACATCAAGACAAAAAAGTTGTTTTCTCAGTGCATGCAATGCTTTTACAATACAAATAGTATACATTTCAATTTTACACCAAAGCACTTACTGCAAACCTAATGGAAACACCTTAGGTTAACTTTCCACATGATTATGAGTAGTTTGAAAGTTGTTTCATGGCTGTACACATCAACACAAAAAAGTTGTTATCTCAGTGCATGCAATGCTTAGACAATACAAATAGTATACATTTCAATTTTACACCAAAGCACTTACTGCAAACCTAATGGAAACAACTTAGATTAACTTCCCACATGATTCTGAGATGTCTGAAAGTTGTTTCATACCTGTGCACATCAAGACAAAAAAGTTGTTTTCTCAGTGCATGCAATGCTTTTACAATACAAATAGTATACATTTCAATTTTACACCAAAGCACTTACTGCAAACCTAATGGAAACACCTTAGGTTAACTTTCCACATGATTATGAGTAGTTTGAAAGTTGTTTCATGGCTGTACACATCAACAGAAAAAAGTTGTTATCTCAGTGAATGCAATGCTTGGACAATACAAATAGTGTACATTTCAATTTTACTACAAAGCACTTACTGCAAACCTAATGGAAACACCTTAGGTTAACTTCCCACATGATTGTGAGATGTCTGAAAGTTGTTACATACCTGTGCACATAAAGACAAAAAAGTTGATTTCACAGTGAATAGAATGCTTTGACATAAAAGTAGTATACATTTCAATTGTACTCAAAAGTCCTGACTGCAAACCTAATGCAAACACATTTGGTTAACTTCCCAGATGAATATGACTAGGTTTAAAGTTGTTTCATGCCTCAGTTCATCAAGACAAAAAAGTTACTTTCTCAGTACTACTATGCTCTGACATTAAGGAAGTACACATCTGAAGTTTACACCAAAGTACTTACTGCAAACTAATGGAAACACCTTAGGTTAACTTCCCACATGATTATGAGTAGTTTGAAAGTTGTTTCATGGCTGTACACATCAACACAAAAAAGTTGTTATCTCAGTGCATGCAATGCTTAGACAATACAAATAGTATACATTTCAATTTTACACCAAAGCACTTACTGCAAACCTAATGGAAACACCTTAGGTTAACTTCCCACATGATTCTGAGATGTCTGAAAGTTGTTTCATACTTGTGCACATAAAGACAAAAAAGTTGATTTCACAGTGAATAGAATGCTTTGACATAAAAGTAGTATACATTTCAATTTTACAACAAAGTACTTACTGCAAACCTAATGGAAACACTTTAGGTTAACTTTCCACATGATTATGAGTAGTTTGAAAATTGTTTCATGGCTGCACACATCAACACAAAAAAGTTGTAATCTCAGTGCATGCAATGCTTAGACAATACAAATAGTATACATTTCAATTTTACACCAAAGCACTTACTGCAAACCTAATGGAAACACTTTAGGTTAACTTCCCACATGATTCTGAGATGTCTGAAAGTTGTTACATACCTGTGCACATAAAGACAAAAAAGTTGATTTCACAGTGAATAGAATGCTTTGACATAAAAGTAGTATACATTTCAATTGTACTCAAAAGTCCTGACTGCAAACCTAATGCAAACACATTTGGTTAACTTCCCAGATGAATATGACTAGGTTTAAAGTTGTTTCATGCCTCAGTTCATCAAGACAAAAAAGTTACTTTCTCAGTACTACTATGCTCTGACATTAAGGAAGTACACATCTGAATTTTACACCAAAGTACTTACTGCAAACTAATGGAAACACCTTAGGTTAACTTCCCACATGATTATGAGTAGTTTGAAAGTTGTTTCATGGCTGTACACATCAACACAAAAAAGTTGTTATCTCAGTGCATGCAATGCTTAGACAATACAAATAGTATACATTTCAATTTTACACCAAAGCACTTACTGCAAACCTAATGGAAACAACTTAGATTAACTTCCCACATGATTCTGAGATGTCTGAAAGTTGTTTCATACCTGTGCACATCAAGACAAAAAAGTTGTTTTCTCAGTGCATGCAATGCTTTTACAATACAAATAGTATACATTTCAATTTTACACCAAAGTACTTACTGCAAACCTAATGGAAACACCTTAGGTTAACTTTCCACATGATTATGAGTAGTTTGAAAGTTGTTTCATGGCTGTACACATCAACAGAAAAAAGTTGTTATCTCAGTGAATGCAATGCTTAGACAATACAAATAGTGTACATTTCAATTTTACTACAAAGCACTTACTGCAAACCTAATGGAAACACCTTAGGTTAACTTCCCACATGATTCTGAGATGTCTGAAAGTTGTTACATACCTGTGCACATAAAGACAAAAAAGTTGATTTCACGGTGAATAGAATGCTTTGACATAAAAGTAGTATACATTTCAATTGTACTCAAAAGTCCTGACTGCAAACCTAATGCAAACACATTTGGTTAACTTCCCAGATGAATATGACTAGGTTTAAAGTTGTTTCATGCCTCAGTTCATCAAGACAAAAAAGTTACTTTCTCAGTACTACTATGCTCTGACATTAAGGAAGTACACATCTGAATTTTACACCAAAGTACATACTGCAAACTAATGGAAACACCTTAGGTTAACTTCCCACATGATTATGAGTAGTTTGAAAGTTGTTTCATGGCTGTACACATCAACACAAAAAAGTTGTTATCTCAGTGCATGCAATGCTTAGACAATACAAATAGTATACATTTCAATTTTACACCAAAGCACTTACTGCAAACCTAATGGAAACACCTTAGGTTAACTTCCCACATGATTCTGAGATGTCTGAAAGTTGTTTCATACTTGTGCACATAAAGACAAAAAAGTTGATTTCACAGTGAATAGAATGCTTTGACATAAAAGTAGTATACATTTCAATTTTACAACAAAGTACTTACTGCAAACCTAATGGAAACACTTTAGGTTAACTTTCCACATGATTATGAGTAGTTTGAAAGTTGTTTCATGGCTGTACACATCAACACAAAAAAGTTGTTATCTCAGTGCATGCAATGCTTAGACAGTACAAATAGTGTACATTTCAATTTTACACCAAAGCACTTACTGCAAACCTAATGGAAACACTTTAGGTTAACTTCCCACATGATTCTGAGATGTCTGAAAGTTGTTACATACCTGTGCACATAAAGACAAAAAAGTTGATTTCACAGTGAATAGAATGCTTTGACATAAAAGTAGTATACATTTCAATTGTACTCAAAAGTCCTGACTGCAAACCTAATGCAAACACATTTGGTTAACTTCCCAGATGAATATGACTAGGTTTAAAGTTGTTTCATGCCTCAGTTCATCAAGACAAAAAAGTTACTTTCTCAGTACTACTATGCTCTGACATTAAGGAAGTACACATCTGAATTTTACACCAAAGTACTTACTGCAAACTAATGGAAACACCTTAGGTTAACTTCCCACATGATTATGAGTAGTTTGAAAGTTGTTTCATGGCTGTACACATCAACACAAAAAAGTTGTTATCTCAGTGCATGCAATGCTTAGACAATACAAATAGTATACATTTCAATTTTACACCAAAGCACTTACTGCAAACCTAATGGAAACAACTTAGATTAACTTCCCACATGATTCTGAGATGTCTGAAAGTTGTTTCATACCTGTGCACATCAAGACAAAAAAGTTGTTTTCTCAGTGCATGCAATGCTTTTACAATACAAATAGTATACATTTCAATTTTACACCAAAGCACTTACTGCAAACCTAATGGAAACACCTTAGGTTAACTTTCCACATGATTATGAGTAGTTTGAAAGTTGTTTCATGGCTGTACACATCAACACAAAAAAGTTGTTATCTCAGTGCATGCAATGCTTAGACAATACAAATAGTATACATTTCAATTTTACACCAAAGCACTTACTGCAAACCTAATGGAAACAACTTAGATTAACTTCCCACATGATTCTGAGATGTCTGAAAGTTGTTTCATACCTGTGCACATCAAGACAAAAAAGTTGTTTTCTCAGTGCATGCAATGCTTTTACAATACAAATAGTATACATTTCAATTTTACACCAAAGCACTTACTGCAAACCTAATGGAAACACCTTAGGTTAACTTTCCACATGATTATGAGTAGTTTGAAAGTTGTTTCATGGCTGTACACATCAACAGAAAAAAGTTGTTATCTCAGTGAATGCAATGCTTAGACAATACAAATAGTGTACATTTCAATTTTACTACAAAGCACTTACTGCAAACCTAATGGAAACACCTTAGGTTAACTTCCCACATGATTCTGAGATGTCTGAAAGTTGTTACATACCTGTGCACATAAAGACAAAAAAGTTGATTTCACGGTGAATAGAATGCTTTGACATAAAAGTAGTATACATTTCAATTGTACTCAAAAGTCCTGACTGCAAACCTAATGCAAACACATTTGGTTAACTTCCCAGATGAATATGACTAGGTTTAAAGTTGTTTCATGCCTCAGTTCATCAAGACAAAAAAGTTACTTTCTCAGTACTACTATGCTCTGACATTAAGGAAGTACACATCTGAATTTTACACCAAAGTACTTACTGCAAACTAATGGAAACACCTTAGGTTAACTTCCCACATGATTATGAGTAGTTTGAAAGTTGTTTCATGGCTGTACACATCAACACAAAAAAGTTGTTATCTCAGTGCATGCAATGCTTAGACAATACAAACAGTATACATTTCAATTTTACACCAAAGCACTTACTGCAAACCTAATGGAAACAACTTAGATTAACTTCCCACATGATTCTGAGATGTCTGAAAGTTGTTTCATACCTGTGCACATGAAGACAAAAAAGTTGTTTTCTCAGTGCATGCAATGCTTTTACAATACAAATAGTATACATTTCAATTTTACACCAAAGCACTTACTGCAAACCTAATGGAAACACCTTAGGTTAACTTTCCACATGATTATGAGTAGTTTGAAAGTTGTTTCATGGCTGTACACATCAACAGAAAAAAGTTGTTATCTCAGTGAATGCAATGCTTAGACAATACAAATAGTGTACATTTCAATTTTACTACAAAGCACTTACTGCAAACCTAATGGAAACACCTTAGGTTAACTTCCCACATGATTCTGAGATGTCTGAAAGTTGTTACATACCTGTGCACATAAAGACAAAAAAGTTGATTTCACGGTGAATAGAATGCTTTGACATAAAAGTAGTATACATTTCAATTGTACTCAAAAGTCCTGACTGCAAACCTAATGCAAACACATTTGGTTAACTTCCCAGATGAATATGACTAGGTTTAAAGTTGTTTCATGCCTCAGTTCATCAAGACAAAAAAGTTACTTTCTCAGTACTACTATGCTCTGACATTAAGGAAGTACACATCTGAATTTTACACCAAAGTACTTACTGCAAACTAATGGAAACACCTTAGGTTAACTTCCCACATGATTATGAGTAGTTTGAAAGTTGTTTCATGGCTGTACACATCAACACAAAAAAGTTGTTATCTCAGTGCATGCAATGCTTAGACAATACAAATAGTATACATTTCAATTTTACACCAAAGCACTTACTGCAAACCTAATGGAAACACCTTAGGTTAACTTCCCACATGATTCTGAGATGTCTGAAAGTTGTTTCATACTTGTGCACATAAAGACAAAAAAGTTGATTTCACAGTGAATAGAATGCTTTGACATAAAAGTAGTATACATTTCAATTGTACTCAAAAGTCCTGACTGCAAACCTAATGCAAACACATTTGGTTAACTTCCCAGATGAATATGACTAGGTTTAAAGTTGTTTCATGCCTCAGTTCATCAAGACAAAAAAGTTACTTTCTCAGTACTACTATGCTCTGACATTAAGGAAGTACACATCTGAATTTTACACCAAAGTACTTACTGCAAACTAATGGAAACACCTTAGGTTAACTTCCCACATGATTATGAGTAGTTTGAAAGTTGTTTCATGGCTGTACACATCAACACAAAAAAGTTGTTATCTCAGTGCATGCAATGCTTAGACAATACAAATAGTATACATTTCAATTTTACACCAAAGCACTTACTGCAAACCTAATGGAAACAACTTAGATTAACTTCCCACATGATTCTGAGATGTCTGAAAGTTGTTTCATACCTGTGCACATCAAGACAAAAAAGTTGTTTTCTCAGTGCATGCAATGCTTTTACAATACAAATAGTATACATTTCAATTTTACACCAAAGTACTTACTGCAAACCTAATGGAAACACCTTAGGTTAACTTTCCACATGATTATGAGTAGTTTGAAAGTTGTTTCATGGCTGTACACATCAACAGAAAAAAGTTGTTATCTCAGTGAATGCAATGCTTAGACAATACAAATAGTGTACATTTCAATTTTACTACAAAGCACTTACTGCAAACCTAATGGAAACACCTTAGGTTAACTTCCCACATGATTCTGAGATGTCTGAAAGTTGTTACATACCTGTGCACATAAAGACAAAAAAGTTGATTTCACGGTGAATAGAATGCTTTGACATAAAAGTAGTATACATTTCAATTGTACTCAAAAGTCCTGACTGCAAACCTAATGCAAACACATTTGGTTAACTTCCCAGATGAATATGACTAGGTTTAAAGTTGTTTCATGCCTCAGTTCATCAAGACAAAAAAGTTACTTTCTCAGTACTACTATGCTCTGACATTAAGGAAGTACACATCTGAATTTTACACCAAAGTACATACTGCAAACTAATGGAAACACCTTAGGTTAACTTCCCACATGATTATGAGTAGTTTGAAAGTTGTTTCATGGCTGTACACATCAACACAAAAAAGTTGTTATCTCAGTGCATGCAATGCTTAGACAATACAAATAGTATACATTTCAATTTTACACCAAAGCACTTACTGCAAACCTAATGGAAACACCTTAGGTTAACTTCCCACATGATTCTGAGATGTCTGAAAGTTGTTTCATACTTGTGCACATAAAGACAAAAAAGTTGATTTCACAGTGAATAGAATGCTTTGACATAAAAGTAGTATACATTTCAATTTTACAACAAAGTACTTACTGCAAACCTAATGGAAACACTTTAGGTTAACTTTCCACATGATTATGAGTAGTTTGAAAGTTGTTTCATGGCTGTACACATCAACACAAAAAAGTTGTTATCTCAGTGCATGCAATGCTTAGACAGTACAAATAGTGTACATTTCAATTTTACACCAAAGCACTTACTGCAAACCTAATGGAAACACTTTAGGTTAACTTCCCACATGATTCTGAGATGTCTGAAAGTTGTTACATACCTGTGCACATAAAGACAAAAAAGTTGATTTCACAGTGAATAGAATGCTTTGACATAAAAGTAGTATACATTTCAATTGTACTCAAAAGTCCTGACTGCAAACCTAATGCAAACACATTTGGTTAACTTCCCAGATGAATATGACTAGGTTTAAAGTTGTTTCATGCCTCAGTTCATCAAGACAAAAAAGTTACTTTCTCAGTACTACTATGCTCTGACATTAAGGAAGTACACATCTGAATTTTACACCAAAGTACTTACTGCAAACTAATGGAAACACCTTAGGTTAACTTCCCACATGATTATGAGTAGTTTGAAAGTTGTTTCATGGCTGTACACATCAACACAAAAAAGTTGTTATCTCAGTGCATGCAATGCTTAGACAATACAAATAGTATACATTTCAATTTTACACCAAAGCACTTACTGCAAACCTAATGGAAACAACTTAGATTAACTTCCCACATGATTCTGAGATGTCTGAAAGTTGTTTCATACCTGTGCACATCAAGACAAAAAAGTTGTTTTCTCAGTGCATGCAATGCTTTTACAATACAAATAGTATACATTTCAATTTTACACCAAAGCACTTACTGCAAACCTAATGGAAACACCTTAGGTTAACTTTCCACATGATTATGAGTAGTTTGAAAGTTGTTTCATGGCTGTACACATCAACACAAAAAAGTTGTTATCTCAGTGCATGCAATGCTTAGACAATACAAATAGTATACATTTCAATTTTACACCAAAGCACTTACTGCAAACCTAATGGAAACAACTTAGATTAACTTCCCACATGATTCTGAGATGTCTGAAAGTTGTTTCATACCTGTGCACATCAAGACAAAAAAGTTGTTTTCTCAGTGCATGCAATGCTTTTACAATACAAATAGTATACATTTCAATTTTACACCAAAGCACTTACTGCAAACCTAATGGAAACACCTTAGGTTAACTTTCCACATGATTATGAGTAGTTTGAAAGTTGTTTCATGGCTGTACACATCAACAGAAAAAAGTTGTTATCTCAGTGAATGCAATGCTTAGACAATACAAATAGTGTACATTTCAATTTTACTACAAAGCACTTACTGCAAACCTAATGGAAACACCTTAGGTTAACTTCCCACATGATTCTGAGATGTCTGAAAGTTGTTACATACCTGTGCACATAAAGAGAAAAAAGTTGATTTCACGGTGAATAGAATGCTTTGACATAAAAGTAGTATACATTTCAATTGTACTCAAAAGTCCTGACTGCAAACCTAATGCAAACACATTTGGTTAACTTCCCAGATGAATATGACTAGGTTTAAAGTTGTTTCATGCCTCAGTTCATCAAGACAAAAAAGTTACTTTCTCAGTACTACTATGCTCTGACATTAAGGAAGTACACATCTGAATTTTACACCAAAGTACTTACTGCAAACTAATGGAAACACCTTAGGTTAACTTCCCACATGATTATGAGTAGTTTGAAAGTTGTTTCATGGCTGTACACATCAACACAAAAAAGTTGTTATCTCAGTGCATGCAATGCTTAGACAATACAAACAGTATACATTTCAATTTTACACCAAAGCACTTACTGCAAACCTAATGGAAACAACTTAGATTAACTTCCCACATGATTCTGAGATGTCTGAAAGTTGTTTCATACCTGTGCACATGAAGACAAAAAAGTTGTTTTCTCAGTGCATGCAATGCTTTTACAATACAAATAGTATACATTTCAATTTTACACCAAAGCACTTACTGCAAACCTAATGGAAACACCTTAGGTTAACTTTCCACATGATTATGAGTAGTTTGAAAGTTGTTTCATGGCTGTACACATCAACAGAAAAAAGTTGTTATCTCAGTGAATGCAATGCTTAGACAATACAAATAGTGTACATTTCAATTTTACTACAAAGCACTTACTGCAAACCTAATGGAAACACCTTAGGTTAACTTCCCACATGATTCTGAGATGTCTGAAAGTTGTTACATACCTGTGCACATAAAGACAAAAAAGTTGATTTCACGGTGAATAGAATGCTTTGACATAAAAGTAGTATACATTTCAATTGTACTCAAAAGTCCTGACTGCAAACCTAATGCAAACACATTTGGTTAACTTCCCAGATGAATATGACTAGGTTTAAAGTTGTTTCATGCCTCAGTTCATCAAGACAAAAAAGTTACTTTCTCAGTACTACTATGCTCTGACATTAAGGAAGTACACATCTGAATTTTACACCAAAGTACTTACTGCAAACTAATGGAAACACCTTAGGTTAACTTCCCACATGATTATGAGTAGTTTGAAAGTTGTTTCATGGCTGTACACATCAACACAAAAAAGTTGTTATCTCAGTGCATGCAATGCTTAGACAATACAAATAGTATACATTTCAATTTTACACCAAAGCACTTACTGCAAACCTAATGGAAACACCTTAGGTTAACTTCCCACATGATTCTGAGATGTCTGAAAGTTGTTTCATACTTGTGCACATAAAGACAAAAAAGTTGATTTCACAGTGAATAGAATGCTTTGACATAAAAGTAGTATACATTTCAATTGTACTCAAAAGTCCTGACTGCAAACCTAATGCAAACACATTTGGTTAACTTCCCAGATGAATATGACTAGGTTTAAAGTTGTTTCATGCCTCAGTTCATCAAGACAAAAAAGTTACTTTCTCAGTACTACTATGCTCTGACATTAAGGAAGTACACATCTGAATTTTACACCAAAGTTCTTACTGCAAACTAATGGAAACACCTTAGGTTAACTTCCCACATGATTATGAGTAGTTTGAAAGTTGTTTCATGGCTGTACACATCAACACAAAAAAGTTGTTATCTCAGTGCATGCAATGCTTAGACAATACAAATGGTATACATTTCAATTTTACACCAAAGCACTTACTGCAAACCTAATGGAAACAACTTAGATTAACTTCCCACATGATTCTGAGATGTCTGAAAGTTGTTTCATACCTGTGCACATCAAGACAAAAAAGTTGTTTTCTCAGTGCATGCAATGCTTTTACAATACAAATAGTATACATTTCAATTTTTCACCAAAGCACTTACTGCAAACCTAATGGAAACACCTTAGGTTAACTTTCCACATGATTATGAGTAGTTTGAAAGTTGTTTCATGGCTGTACACATCAACACAAAAAATTTGTTATCTCAGTGCATGCAATGCTTAGACAATACAAATAGTATACATTTCAATTTTACACCAAAGCACTTACTGCAAACCTAATGGAAACACCTTAGGTTAACTTCCCACATGATTCTGAGATGTCTGAAAGTTGTTTCATACTTGTGCACATAAAGACAAAAAAGTTGATTTCACAGTGAATAGAATGCTTTGACATAAAAGTAGTATACATTTCAATTTTACAACAAAGTACTTACTGCAAACCTAATGGAAACACTTTAGGTTAACTTTCCACATGATTATGAGTAGTTTGAAAGTTGTTTCATGGCTGTACACATCAACACAAAAAAGTTGTTATCTCAGTGCATGCAATGCTTAGACAATACAAATAGTATACATTTCAATTTTACACCAAAGCACTTACTGCAAACCTAATGGAAACACCTTAGGTTAACTTCCCACATGATTCTGAGATGTCTGAAAGTTGTTTCATACTTGTGCACATAAAGACAAAAAAGTTGATTTCACAGTGAATAGAATGCTTTGACATAAAAGTAGTATACATTTCAATTTTACAACAAAGTACTTACTGCAAACCTAATGGAAACACTTTAGGTTAACTTTCCAGATGATTATGAGTAGTTTGAAAGTTGTTTCATGGCTGTACACATCAACACAAAAAAGTTGTTATCTCAGTGCATGCAATGCTTAGACAGTACAAATAGTATACATTTCAATTTTACACCAAAGCACTTACTGCAAACCTAATGGAAACACTTTAGGTTAACTTCCCACATGATTCTGAGATGTCTGAAAGTTGTTTCATACCTGTGCACATAAAGACAAAAAAGTTGATTTCACAGTGAATAGAAAGCTTTGACATAAAAGTAGTATACATTTCATTTGTGCTCAAAAGTCCTGACTGCAAACCTAATGCAAACACATTTGGTTAACTTCCCAGATCAATATGACTAGGTTTAAAGTTGTTTCATGCCTCAGTTCATCAAGACAAAAAAGTTACTTTCTCAGTACTACTATGCTCTGATATTAAGGAAGTACACATCTGAAATTTACACCAAAGTACTTACTGGAAACTAATGGAAACACCTTAGGTTAACTTCCCACATGATTATGAGTAGTTTGAAAGTTGTTTCATGGCTGTACACATCAACACAAAAAAGTTGTTATCTCAGTGCATGCAATGCTCAGACAATACAAATAGAATACATTTCAATTTTACACCAAAGCACTTACTGCAAACCTAATGGAAACAACTTAGATTAACTTCCCACATGATTCTGAGATGTCTGAAAGTTGTTTCATACCTGTGCACATCAAGACAAAAAAGTTGTTTTCTCAGTGCATGCAATGCTTTTACAATACAAATAGTATACATTTCAATTTTACACCAAAGCACTTACTGCAAACCTAATGGAAACACCTTAGGTTAACTTTCCACATGATTATGAGTAGTTTGAAAGTTGTTTCATGGGTGTACACATCAACAGAAAAAAGTTGTTATCTCAGTGAATGCAATGCTTAGACAATACAAATAGTGTACATTTCAATTTTACTACAAAGCACTTACTGCAAACCTAATGGAAACACCTTAGGTTAACTTCCCACATGATTCTGAGATGTCTGAAAGTTGTTTCATACCTGTGCACATAAAGACAAAAAGTTGATTTCACAGTGAATAGAAAGCTTTGACATAAAAGTAGTATACATTTCAATTTTACAACAAAGTACTTACTGCAAACCTAATGGAAACACTTTAGGTTAACTTTCCACATGATTATGAGTAGTTTGAAAGTTGTTTCATGGCTGCAAACATCAACACAAAAAAGATGTAATCTCAGTGCATGCAATGCTTAGACAATACAAATAGTATACATTTCAATTTTACACCAAAGCACTTACTGCAAACCTAATGGAAACACTTTAGGTTAACTTCCCACATGATTCTGTGATGTCTGAAAGTTGTTTCATACCTGTGCACATAAAGACATAAAAGTTGATTTCACAGTGAATAGAAAGCTTTGACATAAAAGTAGTATACATTTCATTTGTACTCAAAAGTCCTGACTGCAAACCGAATGCAAACACATTTGGTTAACTTCCCAGATGAATATGACTTGGTTTAAAGTTGTTTCATGCCTCAGTTCATCAAGACAAAAAAAGTTACTTTCTCAGTACTACTATGCTCTGACATTAAGGAAGTACACATCTGAAATTTACACCAAAGTGCTTACTGCAAACTAATGGAAACACCTTAGGTTAACTTCCCACATGATTATGAGTAGTTTGAAAGTTGTTTCATGGCTGTACACATCAACACAAAAAAGTTGTTATCTCAGTGCATGCAATGCTTAGACAATGCAAATAGTATACAATTCAATTTTACACCAAAGCACTTACTGCAAACCTAATGGAAACACCTTAGGTTTACTTCCCACATGATTCTGAGATGTCTGAAAGTTGTTTCATACTTGTGCACATAAAGACAAAAAAGTTGATTTCACAGTGAATAGAATGCTTTGACATAAAAGTAGTATACATTTCAATTTTACAACAAAGTACTTACTGCAAACCTAATGGAAACACTTTAGGTTAAATTTCCACATGATTATGAGTAGTTTGAAAGTTGTTTCATGGCTGTACACATCAACACAAAAAAGTTGTTATCTCAGTGCATGCAATGCTTAGACAATACAAATAGTGTACATTTCAATTTTACACCAAAGCACTTACTGCAAACCTAATGGAAACACTTTAGGTTAACTTCCCACATGATTCTGAGATGTCTGAAAGTTGTTACATACCTGTGCACATAAAGACAAAAAAGTTGATTTCACAGTGAATAGAATGCTTTGACATGAAAGTAGTATACATTTCAATTGTACTCAAAAGTCCTGACTGCAAACCTAATGCAAACACATTTGGTTAACTTCCCAGATGAATATGACTAGGTTTAAAGTTGTTTCATGCCTCAGTTCATCAAGACAAAAAAGTTACTTTCTCAGTACTACTATGCTCTGACATTAAGGAAGTACACATCTGAAGTTTACACCAAAGTACTTACTGCAAACTAATGGAAACACCTTAGGTTAACTTCCCACATGATTATGAGTAGTTTGAAAGTTGTTTCATGGCTGTACACATCAACACAAAAAAGTTGTTATCTCAGTGCATGCAATGCTTAGACAATACAAATAGTATACATTTCAATTTTACACCAAAGCACTTACTGCAAACCTAATGGAAACACCTTAGGTTAACTTCCCACATGATTCTGAGATGTCTGAAAGTTGTTTCATACTTGTGCACATAAAGACAAAAAAGTTGATTTCACAGTGAATAGAATGCTTTGACATAAAAGTAGTATACATTTCAATTTTACAACAAAGTACTTACTGCAAACCTAATGGAAACACTTTAGGTTAACTTTCCACATGATTATGAGTAGTTTGAAAATTGTTTCATGGCTGCACACATCAACACAAAAAAGTTGTAATCTCAGTGCATGCAATGCTTAGACAATACAAATAGTATACATTTCAATTTTACACCAAAGCACTTACTGCAAACCTAATGGAAACACTTTAGGTTAACTTCCCACATGATTCTGAGATGTCTGAAAGTTGTTACATACCTGTGCACATAAAGACAAAAAAGTTGATTTCACAGTGAATAGAATGCTTTGACATAAAAGTAGTATACATTTCAATTGTACTCAAAAGTCCTGACTGCAAACCTAATGCAAACACATTTGGTTAACTTCCCAGATGAATATGACTAGGTTTAAAGTTGTTTCATGCCTCAGTTCATCAAGACAAAAAAGTTACTTTCTCAGTACTACTATGCTCTGACATTAAGGAAGTACACATCTGAATTTTACACCAAAGTACTTACTGCAAACTAATGGAAACACCTTAGGTTAACTTCCCACATGATTATGAGTAGTTTGAAAGTTGTTTCATGGCTGTACACATCAACACAAAAAAGTTGTTATCTCAGTGCATGCAATGCTTAGACAATACAAATAGTATACATTTCAATTTTACACCAAAGCACTTACTGCAAACCTAATGGAAACAACTTAGATTAACTTCCCACATGATTCTGAGATGTCTGAAAGTTGTTTCATACCTGTGCACATCAAGACAAAAAAGTTGTTTTCTCAGTGCATGCAATGCTTTTACAATACAAATAGTATACATTTCAATTTTACACCAAAGCACTTACTGCAAACCTAATGGAAACACCTTAGGTTAACTTTCCACATGATTATGAGTAGTTTGAAAGTTGTTTCATGGCTGTACACATCAACAGAAAAAAGTTGTTATCTCAGTGAATGCAATGCTTAGACAATACAAATAGTGTACATTTCAATTTTACTACAAAGCACTTACTGCAAATCTAATGGAAACACCTTAGGTTAACTTCCCACATGATTCTGAGATGTCTGAAAGTTGTTACATACCTGTGCACATAAAGACAAAAAAGTTGATTTCACGGTGAATAGAATGCTTTGACATAAAAGTAGTATACATTTCAATTGTACTCAAAAGTCCTGACTGCAAACCTAATGCAAACACATTTGGTTAACTTCCCAGATGAATATGACTAGGTTTAAAGTTGTTTCATGCCTCAGTTCATCAAGACAAAAAAGTTACTTTCTCAGTACTACTATGCTCTGACATTAAGGAAGTACACATCTGAATTTTACACCAAAGTACTTACTGCAAACTAATGGAAACACCTTAGGTTAACTTCCCACATGATTATGAGTAGTTTGAAAGTTGTTTCATGGCTGTACACATCAACACAAAAAAGTTGTTATCTCAGTGCATGCAATGCTTAGACAATACAAACAGTATACATTTCAATTTTACACCAAAGCACTTACTGCAAACCTAATGGAAACAACTTAGATTAACTTCCCACATGATTCTGAGATGTCTGAAAGTTGTTTCATACCTGTGCACATGAAGACAAAAAAGTTGTTTTCTCAGTGCATGCAATGCTTTTACAATACAAATAGTATACATTTCAATTTTACACCAAAGCACTTACTGCAAACCTAATGGAAACACCTTAGGTTAACTTTCCACATGATTATGAGTAGTTTGAAAGTTGTTTCATGGCTGTACACATCAACAGAAAAAAGTTGTTATCTCAGTGAATGCAATGCTTAGACAATACAAATAGTGTACATTTCAATTTTACTACAAAGCACTTACTGCAAACCTAATGGAAACACCTTAGGTTAACTTCCCACATGATTCTGAGATGTCTGAAAGTTGTTACATACCTGTGCACATAAAGACAAAAAAGTTGATTTCACGGTGAATAGAATGCTTTGACATAAAAGTAGTATACATTTCAATTGTACTCAAAAGTCCTGACTGCAAACCTAATGCAAACACATTTGGTTAACTTCCCAGATGAATATGACTAGGTTTAAAGTTGTTTCATGCCTCAGTTCATCAAGACAAAAAAGTTACTTTCTCAGTACTACTATGCTCTGACATTAAGGAAGTACACATCTGAATTTTACACCAAAGTACTTACTGCAAACTAATGGAAACACCTTAGGTTAACTTCCCACATGATTATGAGTAGTTTGAAAGTTGTTTCATGGCTGTACACATCAACACAAAAAAGTTGTTATCTCAGTGCATGCAATGCTTAGACAATACAAATAGTATACATTTCAATTTTACACCAAAGCACTTACTGCAAACCTAATGGAAACACCTTAGGTTAACTTCCCACATGATTCTGAGATGTCTGAAAGTTGTTTCATACTTGTGCACATAAAGACAAAAAAGTTGATTTCACAGTGAATAGAATGCTTTGACATAAAAGTAGTATACATTTCAATTGTACTCAAAAGTCCTGACTGCAAACCTAATGCAAACACATTTGGTTAACTTCCCAGATGAATATGACTAGGTTTAAAGTTGTTTCATGCCTCAGTTCATCAAGACAAAAAAGTTACTTTCTCAGTACTACTATGCTCTGACATTAAGGAAGTACACATCTGAATTTTACACCAAAGTTCTTACTGCAAACTAATGGAAACACCTTAGGTTAACTTCCCACATGATTATGAGTAGTTTGAAAGTTGTTTCATGGCTGTACACATCAACACAAAAAAGTTGTTATCTCAGTGCATGCAATGCTTAGACAATACAAATGGTATACATTTCAATTTTACACCAAAGCACTTACTGCAAACCTAATGGAAACAACTTAGATTAACTTCCCACATGATTCTGAGATGTCTGAAAGTTGTTTCATACCTGTGCACATCAAGACAAAAAAGTTGTTTTCTCAGTGCATGCAATGCTTTTACAATACAAATAGTATACATTTCAATTTTTCACCAAAGCACTTACTGCAAACCTAATGGAAACACCTTAGGTTAACTTTCCACATGATTATGAGTAGTTTGAAAGTTGTTTCATGGCTGTACACATCAACACAAAAAATTTGTTATCTCAGTGCATGCAATGCTTAGACAATACAAATAGTATACATTTCAATTTTACACCAAAGCACTTACTGCAAACCTAATGGAAACACCTTAGGTTAACTTCCCACATGATTCTGAGATGTCTGAAAGTTGTTTCATACTTGTGCACATAAAGACAAAAAAGTTGATTTCACAGTGAATAGAATGCTTTGACATAAAAGTAGTATACATTTCAATTTTACAACAAAGTACTTACTGCAAACCTAATGGAAACACTTTAGGTTAACTTTCCACATGATTATGAGTAGTTTGAAAGTTGTTTCATGGCTGTACACATCAACACAAAAAAGTTGTTATCTCAGTGCATGCAATGCTTAGACAATACAAATAGTATACATTTCAATTTTACACCAAAGCACTTACTGCAAACCTAATGGAAACACCTTAGGTTAACTTCCCACATGATTCTGAGATGTCTGAAAGTTGTTTCATACTTGTGCACATAAAGACAAAAAAGTTGATTTCACAGTGAATAGAATGCTTTGACATAAAAGTAGTATACATTTCAATTTTACAACAAAGTACTTACTGCAAACCTAATGGAAACACTTTAGGTTAACTTTCCAGATGATTATGAGTAGTTTGAAAGTTGTTTCATGGCTGTACACATCAACACAAAAAAGTTGTTATCTCAGTGCATGCAATGCTTAGACAGTACAAATAGTATACATTTCAATTTTACACCAAAGCACTTACTGCAAACCTAATGGAAACACTTTAGGTTAACTTCCCACATGATTCTGAGATGTCTGAAAGTTGTTTCATACCTGTGCACATAAAGACAAAAAAGTTGATTTCACAGTGAATAGAAAGCTTTGACATAAAAGTAGTATACATTTCATTTGTGCTCAAAAGTCCTGACTGCAAACCTAATGCAAACACATTTGGTTAACTTCCCAGATCAATATGACTAGGTTTAAAGTTGTTTCATGCCTCAGTTCATCAAGACAAAAAAGTTACTTTCTCAGTACTACTATGCTCTGATATTAAGGAAGTACACATCTGAAATTTACACCAAAGTACTTACTGGAAACTAATGGAAACACCTTAGGTTAACTTCCCACATGATTATGAGTAGTTTGAAAGTTGTTTCATGGCTGTACACATCAACACAAAAAAGTTGTTATCTCAGTGCATGCAATGCTCAGACAATACAAATAGAATACATTTCAATTTTACACCAAAGCACTTACTGCAAACCTAATGGAAACAACTTAGATTAACTTCCCACATGATTCTGAGATGTCTGAAAGTTGTTTCATACCTGTGCACATCAAGACAAAAAAGTTGTTTTCTCAGTGCATGCAATGCTTTTACAATACAAATAGTATACATTTCAATTTTACACCAAAGCACTTACTGCAAACCTAATGGAAACACCTTAGGTTAACTTTCCACATGATTATGAGTAGTTTGAAAGTTGTTTCATGGGTGTACACATCAACAGAAAAAAGTTGTTATCTCAGTGAATGCAATGCTTAGACAATACAAATAGTGTACATTTCAATTTTACTACAAAGCACTTACTGCAAACCTAATGGAAACACCTTAGGTTAACTTCCCACATGATTCTGAGATGTCTGAAAGTTGTTTCATACCTGTGCACATAAAGACAAAAAAGTTGATTTCACAGTGAATAGAAAGCTTTGACATAAAAGTAGTATACATTTCAATTTTACAACAAAGTACTTACTGCAAACCTAATGGAAACACTTTAGGTTAACTTTCCACATGATTATGAGTAGTTTGAAAGTTGTTTCATGGCTGCAAACATCAACACAAAAAAGATGTAATCTCAGTGCATGCAATGCTTAGACAATACAAATAGTATACATTTCAATTTTACACCAAAGCACTTACTGCAAACCTAATGGAAACACTTTAGGTTAACTTCCCACATGATTCTGTGATGTCTGAAAGTTGTTTCATACCTGTGCACATAAAGACATAAAAGTTGATTTCACAGTGAATAGAAAGCTTTGACATAAAAGTAGTATACATTTCATTTGTACTCAAAAGTCCTGACTGCAAACCGAATGCAAACACATTTGGTTAACTTCCCAGATGAATATGACTTGGTTTAAAGTTGTTTCATGCCTCAGTTCATCAAGACAAAAAAAGTTACTTTCTCAGTACTACTATGCTCTGACATTAAGGAAGTACACATCTGAAATTTACACCAAAGTGCTTACTGCAAACTAATGGAAACACCTTAGGTTAACTTCCCACATGATTATGAGTAGTTTGAAAGTTGTTTCATGGCTGTACACATCAACACAAAAAAGTTGTTATCTCAGTGCATGCAATGCTTAGACAATGCAAATAGTATACAATTCAATTTTACACCAAAGCACTTACTGCAAACCTAATGGAAACACCTTAGGTTTACTTCCCACATGATTCTGAGATGTCTGAAAGTTGTTTCATACTTGTGCACATAAAGACAAAAAAGTTGATTTCACAGTGAATAGAATGCTTTGACATAAAAGTAGTATACATTTCAATTTTACAACAAAGTACTTACTGCAAACCTAATGGAAACACTTTAGGTTAAATTTCCACATGATTATGAGTAGTTTGAAAGTTGTTTCATGGCTGTACACATCAACACAAAAAAGTTGTTATCTCAGTGCATGCAATGCTTAGACAATACAAATAGTGTACATTTCAATTTTACACCAAAGCACTTACTGCAAACCTAATGGAAACACTTTAGGTTAACTTCCCACATGATTCTGAGATGTCTGAAAGTTGTTACATACCTGTGCACATAAAGACAAAAAAGTTGATTTCACAGTGAATAGAATGCTTTGACATGAAAGTAGTATACATTTCAATTGTACTCAAAAGTCCTGACTGCAAACCTAATGCAAACACATTTGGTTAACTTCCCAGATGAATATGACTAGGTTTAAAGTTGTTTCATGCCTCAGTTCATCAAGACAAAAAAGTTACTTTCTCAGTACTACTATGCTCTGACATTAAGGAAGTACACATCTGAAGTTTACACCAAAGTACTTACTGCAAACTAATGGAAACACCTTAGGTTAACTTCCCACATGATTATGAGTAGTTTGAAAGTTGTTTCATGGCTGTACACATCAACACAAAAAAGTTGTTATCTCAGTGCATGCAATGCTTAGACAATACAAATAGTATACATTTCAATTTTACACCAAAGCACTTACTGCAAACCTAATGGAAACACCTTAGGTTAACTTCCCACATGATTCTGAGATGTCTGAAAGTTGTTTCATACTTGTGCACATAAAGACAAAAAAGTTGATTTCACAGTGAATAGAATGCTTTGACATAAAAGTAGTATACATTTCAATTTTACAACAAAGTACTTACTGCAAACCTAATGGAAACACTTTAGGTTAACTTTCCACATGATTATGAGTAGTTTGAAAATTGTTTCATGGCTGCACACATCAACACAAAAAAGTTGTAATCTCAGTGCATGCAATGCTTAGACAATACAAATAGTATACATTTCAATTTTACACCAAAGCACTTACTGCAAACCTAATGGAAACACTTTAGGTTAACTTCCCACATGATTCTGAGATGTCTGAAAGTTGTTACATACCTGTGCACATAAAGACAAAAAAGTTGATTTCACAGTGAATAGAATGCTTTGACATAAAAGTAGTATACATTTCAATTGTACTCAAAAGTCCTGACTGCAAACCTAATGCAAACACATTTGGTTAACTTCCCAGATGAATATGACTAGGTTTAAAGTTGTTTCATGCCTCAGTTCATCAAGACAAAAAAGTTACTTTCTCAGTACTACTATGCTCTGACATTAAGGAAGTACACATCTGAATTTTACACCAAAGTACTTACTGCAAACTAATGGAAACACCTTAGGTTAACTTCCCACATGATTATGAGTAGTTTGAAAGTTGTTTCATGGCTGTACACATCAACACAAAAAAGTTGTTATCTCAGTGCATGCAATGCTTAGACAATACAAATAGTATACATTTCAATTTTACACCAAAGCACTTACTGCAAACCTAATGGAAACAACTTAGATTAACTTCCCACATGATTCTGAGATGTCTGAAAGTTGTTTCATACCTGTGCACATCAAGACAAAAAAGTTGTTTTCTCAGTGCATGCAATGCTTTTACAATACAAATAGTATACATTTCAATTTTACACCAAAGCACTTACTGCAAACCTAATGGAAACACCTTAGGTTAACTTTCCACATGATTATGAGTAGTTTGAAAGTTGTTTCATGGCTGTACACATCAACAGAAAAAAGTTGTTATCTCAGTGAATGCAATGCTTAGACAATACAAATAGTGTACATTTCAATTTTACTACAAAGCACTTACTGCAAATCTAATGGAAACACCTTAGGTTAACTTCCCACATGATTCTGAGATGTCTGAAAGTTGTTACATACCTGTGCACATAAAGACAAAAAAGTTGATTTCACGGTGAATAGAATGCTTTGACATAAAAGTAGTATACATTTCAATTGTACTCAAAAGTCCTGACTGCAAACCTAATGCAAACACATTTGGTTAACTTCCCAGATGAATATGACTAGGTTTAAAGTTGTTTCATGCCTCAGTTCATCAAGACAAAAAAGTTACTTTCTCAGTACTACTATGCTCTGACATTAAGGAAGTACACATCTGAATTTTACACCAAAGTACTTACTGCAAACTAATGGAAACACCTTAGGTTAACTTCCCACATGATTATGAGTAGTTTGAAAGTTGTTTCATGGCTGTACACATCAACACAAAAAAGTTGTTATCTCAGTGCATGCAATGCTTAGACAATACAAATAGTATACATTTCAATTTTACACCAAAGCACTTACTGCAAACCTAATGGAAACACCTTAGGTTAACTTCCCACATGATTCTGAGATGTCTGAAAGTTGTTCCATACTTGTGCACATAAAGACAAAAAAGTTGATTTCACAGTGAATAGAATGCTTTGACATAAAAGTAGTATACATTTCAATTTTACAACAAAGTACTTACTGCAAACCTAATGGAAACACTTTAGGTTAACTTTCCACATGATTATGAGTAGTTTGAAAGTTGTTTCATGGCTGTACACATCAACACAAAAAAGTTGTTATCTCAGTGCATGCAATGCTTAGACAGTACAAATAGTGTACATTTCAATTTTACACCAAAGCACTTACTGCAAACCTAATGGAAACACTTTAGGTTAACTTCCCACATGATTCTGAGATGTCTGAAAGTTGTTACATACCTGTGCACATAAAGACAAAAAAGTTGATTTCACAGTGAATAGAATGCTTTGACATAAAAGTAGTATACATTTCAATTGTACTCAAAAGTCCTGACTGCAAACCTAATGCAAACACATTTGGTTAACTTCCCAGATGAATATGACTAGGTTTAAAGTTGTTTCATGCCTCAGTTCATCAAGACAAAAAAGTTACTTTCTCAGTACTACTATGCTCTGACATTAAGGAAGTACACATCTGAATTTTACACCAAAGTACTTACTGCAAACTAATGGAAACACCTTAGGTTAACTTCCCACATGATTATGAGTAGTTTGAAAGTTGTTTCATGGCTGTACACATCAACACAAAAAAGTTGTTATCTCAGTGCATGCAATGCTTAGACAATACAAATAGTATACATTTCAATTTTACACCAAAGCACTTACTGCAAACCTAATGGAAACAACTTAGATTAACTTCCCACATGATTCTGAGATGTCTGAAAGTTGTTTCATACCTGTGCACATCAAGACAAAAAAGTTGTTTTCTCAGTGCATGCAATGCTTTTACAATACAAATAGTATACATTTCAATTTTACACCAAAGCACTTACTGCAAACCTAATGGAAACACCTTAGGTTAACTTTCCACATGATTATGAGTAGTTTGAAAGTTGTTTCATGGCTGTACACATCAACACAAAAAAGTTGTTATCTCAGTGCATGCAATGCTTAGACAATACAAATAGTATACATTTCAATTTTACACCAAAGCACTTACTGCAAACCTAATGGAAACAACTTAGATTAACTTCCCACATGATTCTGAGATGTCTGAAAGTTGTTTCATACCTGTGCACATCAAGACAAAAAAGTTGTTTTCTCAGTGCATGCAATGCTTTTACAATACAAATAGTATACATTTCAATTTTACACCAAAGCACTTACTGCAAACCTAATGGAAACACCTTAGGTTAACTTTCCACATGATTATGAGTAGTTTGAAAGTTGTTTCATGGCTGTACACATCAACAGAAAAAAGTTGTTATCTCAGTGAATGCAATGCTTAGACAATACAAATAGTGTACATTTCAATTTTACTACAAAGCACTTACTGCAAACCTAATGGAAACACCTTAGGTTAACTTCCCACATGATTCTGAGATGTCTGAAAGTTGTTACATACCTGTGCACATAAAGACAAAAAAGTTGATTTCACGGTGAATAGAATGCTTTGACATAAAAGTAGTATACATTTCAATTGTACTCAAAAGTCCTGACTGCAAACCTAATGCAAACACATTTGGTTAACTTCCCAGATGAATATGACTAGGTTTAAAGTTGTTTCATGCCTCAGTTCATCAAGACAAAAAAGTTACTTTCTCAGTACTACTATGCTCTGACATTAAGGAAGTACACATCTGAATTTTACACCAAAGTACTTACTGCAAACTAATGGAAACACCTTAGGTTAACTTCCCACATGATTATGAGTAGTTTGAAAGTTGTTTCATGGCTGTACACATCAACACAAAAAAGTTGTTATCTCAGTGCATGCAATGCTTAGACAATACAAATAGTATACATTTCAATTTTACACCAAAGCACTTACTGCAAACCTAATGGAAACACCTTAGGTTAACTTCCCACATGATTCTGAGATGTCTGAAAGTTGTTTCATACTTGTGCACATAAAGACAAAAAAGTTGATTTCACAGTGAATAGAATGCTTTGACATAAAAGTAGTATACATTTCAATTTTACAACAAAGTACTTACTGCAAACCTAATGGAAACACTTTAGGTTAACTTTCCACATGATTATGAGTAGTTTGAAAGTTGTTTCATGGCTGTACACATCAACACAAAAAAGTTGTTATCTCAGTGCATGCAATGCTTAGACAGTACAAATAGTGTACATTTCAATTTTACACCAAAGCACTTACTGCAAACCTAATGGAAACACTTTAGGTTAACTTCCCACATGATTCTGAGATGTCTGAAAGTTGTTACATACCTGTGCACATAAAGACAAAAAAGTTGATTTCACAGTGAATAGAATGCTTTGACATAAAAGTAGTATACATTTCAATTGTACTCAAAAGTCCTGACTGCAAACCTAATGCAAACACATTTGGTTAACTTCCCAGATGAATATGACTAGGTTTAAAGTTGTTTCATGCCTCAGTTCATCAAGACAAAAAAGTTACTTTCTCAGTACTACTATGCTCTGACATTAAGGAAGTACACATCTGAATTTTACACCAAAGTACTTACTGCAAACTAATGGAAACACCTTAGGTTAACTTTCCACATGATTATGAGTAGTTTGAAAGTTGTTTCATGGCTGCAAACATCAACACAAAAAAGATGTAATCTCAGTGCATGCAATGCTTAGACAATACAAATAGTATACATTTCAATTTTACACCAAAGCACTTACTGCAAACCTAATGGAAACACTTTAGGTTAACTTCCCACATGATTCTGTGATGTCTGAAAGTTGTTTCATACCTGTGCACATAAAGACATAAAAGTTGATTTCACAGTGAATAGAAAGCTTTGACATAAAAGTAGTATACATTTCATTTGTACTCAAAAGTCCTGACTGCAAACCGAATGCAAACACATTTGGTTAACTTCCCAGATGAATATGACTTGGTTTAAAGTTGTTTCATGCCTCAGTTCATCAAGACAAAAAAAGTTACTTTCTCAGTACTACTATGCTCTGACATTAAGGAAGTACACATCTGAATTTTACACCAAAGTGCTTACTGCAAACTAATGGAAACACCTTAGGTTAACTTCCCACATGATTATGAGTAGTTTGAAAGTTGTTTCATGGCTGTACACATCAACACAAAAAAGTTGTTATCTCAGTGCATGCAATGCTTAGACAATGCAAATAGTATACAATTCAATTTTACACCAAAGCACTTACTGCAAACCTAATGGAAACACCTTAGGTTTACTTCCCACATGATTCTGAGATGTCTGAAAGTTGTTTCATACTTGTGCACATAAAGACAAAAAAGTTGATTTCACAGTGAATAGAATGCTTTGACATAAAAGTAGTATACATTTCAATTTTACAACAAAGTACTTACTGCAAACCTAATGGAAACACTTTAGGTTAAATTTCCACATGATTATGAGTAGTTTGAAAGTTGTTTCATGGCTGTACACATCAACACAAAAAAGTTGTTATCTCAGTGCATGCAATGCTTAGACAATACAAATAGTGTACATTTCAATTTTACACCAAAGCACTTACTGCAAACCTAATGGAAACACTTTAGGTTAACTTCCCACATGATTCTGAGATGTCTGAAAGTTGTTACATACCTGTGCACATAAAGACAAAAAAGTTGATTTCACAGTGAATAGAATGCTTTGACATGAAAGTAGTATACATTTCAATTGTACTCAAAAGTCCTGACTGCAAACCTAATGCAAACACATTTGGTTAACTTCCCAGATGAATATGACTAGGTTTAAAGTTGTTTCATGCCTCAGTTCATCAAGACAAAAAAGTTACTTTCTCAGTACTACTATGCTCTGACATTAAGGAAGTACACATCTGAATTTTACACCAAAGTGCTTACTGCAAACTAATGGAAACACCTTAGGTTAACTTCCCACATGATTATGAGTAGTTTGAAAGTTGTTTCATGGCTGTACACATCAACACAAAAAAGTTGTTATCTCAGTGCATGCAATGCTTAGACAATGCAAATAGTATACAATTCAATTTTACACCAAAGCACTTACTGCAAACCTAATGGAAACACCTTAGGTTTACTTCCCACATGATTCTGAGATGTCTGAAAGTTGTTTCATACTTGTGCACATAAAGACAAAAAAGTTGATTTCACAGTGAATAGAATGCTTTGACATAAAAGTAGTATACATTTCAATTTTACAACAAAGTACTTACTGCAAACCTAATGGAAACACTTTAGGTTAAATTTCCACATGATTATGAGTAGTTTGAAAGTTGTTTCATGGCTGTACACATCAACACAAAAAAGTTGTTATCTCAGTGCATGCAATGCTTAGACAATACAAATAGTGTACATTTCAATTTTACACCAAAGCACTTACTGCAAACCTAATGGAAACACTTTAGGTTAACTTCCCACATGATTCTGAGATGTCTGAAAGTTGTTACATACCTGTGCACATAAAGACAAAAAAGTTGATTTCACAGTGAATAGAATGCTTTGACATGAAAGTAGTATACATTTCAATTGTACTCAAAAGTCCTGACTGCAAACCTAATGCAAACACATTTGGTTAACTTCCCAGATGAATATGACTAGGTTTAAAGTTGTTTCATGCCTCAGTTCATCAAGACAAAAAAGTTACTTTCTCAGTACTACTATGCTCTGACATTAAGGAAGTACACATCTGAAGTTTACACCAAAGTACTTACTGCAAACTAATGGAAACACCTTAGGTTAACTTCCCACATGATTATGAGTAGTTTGAAAGTTGTTTCATGGCTGTACACATCAACACAAAAAAGTTGTTATCTCAGTGCATGCAATGCTTAGACAATACAAATAGTATACATTTCAATTTTACACCAAAGCACTTACTGCAAACCTAATGGAAACACCTTAGGTTAACTTCCCACATGATTCTGAGATGTCTGAAAGTTGTTTCATACTTGTGCACATAAAGACAAAAAAGTTGATTTCACAGTGAATAGAATGCTTTGACATAAAAGTAGTATACATTTCAATTTTACAACAAAGTACTTACTGCAAACCTAATGGAAACACTTTAGGTTAACTTTCCACATGATTATGAGTAGTTTGAAAATTGTTTCATGGCTGCACACATCAACACAAAAAAGTTGTAATCTCAGTGCATGCAATGCTTAGACAATACAAATAGTATACATTTCAATTTTACACCAAAGCACTTACTGCAAACCTAATGGAAACACTTTAGGTTAACTTCCCACATGATTCTGAGATGTCTGAAAGTTGTTACATACCTGTGCACATAAAGACAAAAAAGTTGATTTCACAGTGAATAGAATGCTTTGACATAAAAGTAGTATACATTTCAATTGTACTCAAAAGTCCTGACTGCAAACCTAATGCAAACACATTTGGTTAACTTCCCAGATGAATATGACTAGGTTTAAAGTTGTTTCATGCCTCAGTTCATCAAGACAAAAAAGTTACTTTCTCAGTACTACTATGCTCTGACATTAAGGAAGTACACATCTGAATTTTACACCAAAGTACTTACTGCAAACTAATGGAAACACCTTAGGTTAACTTCCCACATGATTATGAGTAGTTTGAAAGTTGTTTCATGGCTGTACACATCAACACAAAAAAGTTGTTATCTCAGTGCATGCAATGCTTAGACAATACAAATAGTATACATTTCAATTTTACACCAAAGCACTTACTGCAAACCTAATGGAAACAACTTAGATTAACTTCCCACATGATTCTGAGATGTCTGAAAGTTGTTTCATACCTGTGCACATCAAGACAAAAAAGTTGTTTTCTTAGTGCATGCAATGCTTTTATAATACAAATAGTATACATTTCAATTTTACACCAAAGCACTTACTGCAAACCTAATGGAAACACCTTAGGTTAACTTTCCACATGATTATGAGTAGTTTGAAAGTTGTTTCATGGCTGTACACATCAACACAAAAAAGTTGTTATCTCAGTGCATGCAATGCTTAGACAATACAAATAGTATACATTTCAATTTTACACCAAAGCACTTACTGCAAACCTAATGGAAACAACTTAGATTAACTTCCCACATGATTCTGAGATGTCTGAAAGTTGTTTCATACCTGTGCACATCAAGACAAAAAAGTTGTTTTCTCAGTGCATGCAATGCTTTTACAATACAAATAGTATACATTTCAATTTTACACCAAAGCACTTACTGCAAACCTAATGGAAACACCTTAGGTTAACTTTCCACATGATTATGAGTAGTTTGAAAGTTGTTTCATGGCTGTACACATCAACAGAAAAAAGTTGTTATCTCAGTGAATGCAATGCTTAGACAATACAAATAGTGTACATTTCAATTTTACTACAAAGCACTTACTGCAAACCTAATGGAAACAGCTTAGGTTAACTTCCCACATGATTCTGAGATGTCTGAAAGTTGTTACATACCTGTGCACATAAAGACAAAAAAGTTGATTTCACGGTGAATAGAATGCTCTGACATAAAAGTAGTATACATTTCAATTGTACTCAAAAGTCCTGACTGCAAACCTAATGCAAACACATTTGGTTAACTTCCCAGATGAATATGACTAGGTTTAAAGTTGTTTCATGCCTCAGTTCATCAAGACAAAAAAGTTACTTTCTCAGTACTACTATGCTCTGACATTAAGGAAGTACACATCTGAATTTTACACCAAAGTACTTACTGCAAACTAATGGAAACACCTTAGGTTAACTTCCCACATGATTATGAGTAGTTTGAAAGTTGTTTCATGGCTGTACACATCAACACAAAAAAGTTGTTATCTCAGTGCATGCAATGCTTAGACAATACAAATAGTATACATTTCAATTTTACACCAAAGCACTTACTGCAAACCTAATGGAAACAACTTAGATTAACTTCCCACATGATTCTGAGATGTCTGAAAGTTGTTTCATACCTGTGCACATCAAGACAAAAAAGTTGTTTTCTCAGTGCATGCAATGCTTTTACAATACAAATAGTATACATTTCAATTTTACACCAAAGCACTTACTGCAAACCTAATGGAAACACCTTAGGTTAACTTTCCACATGATTATGAGTAGTTTGAAAGTTGTTTCATGGCTGTACACATCAACACAAAAAAGTTGTTATCTCAGTGCATGCAATGCTTAGACAATACAAATAGTATACATTTCAATTTTACACCAAAGCACTTACTGCAAACCTAATGGAAACAACTTAGATTAACTTCCCACATGATTCTGAGATGTCTGAAAGTTGTTTCATACCTGTGCACATCAAGACAAAAAAGTTGTTTTCTCAGTGCATGCAATGCTTTTACAATACAAATAGTATACATTTCAATTTTACACCAAAGCACTTACTGCAAACCTAATGGAAACACCTTAGGTTAACTTTCCACATGATTATGAGTAGTTTGAAAGTTGTTTCATGGGTGTACACATCAACAGAAAAAAGTTGTTATCTCAGTGAATGCAATGCTTAGACAATACAAATAGTGTACATTTCAATTTTACTACAAAGCACTTACTGCAAACCTAATGGAAACACCTTAGGTTAACTTCCCACATGATTCTGAGATGTCTGAAAGTTGTTACATACCTGTGCACATAAAGACAAAAAAGTTGATTTCACGGTGAATAGAATGCTTTGACATAAAAGTAGTATACATTTCAATTGTACTCAAAAGTCCTGACTGCAAACCTAATGCAAACACATTTGGTTAACTTCCCAGATGAATATGACTAGGTTTAAAGTTGTTTCATGCCTCAGTTCATCAAGACAAAAAAGTTACTTTCTCAGTACTACTATGCTCTGACATTAAGGAAGTACACATCTGAATTTTACACCAAAGTACTTACTGGAAACTAATGGAAACACCTTAGGTTAACTTCCCACATGATTATGAGTAGTTTGAAAGTTGTTTTATGGCTGTACACATCAACACAAAAAAGTTGTTATCTCAGTGCATGCAATGCTTAGACAATACAAATAGTATACATTTCAATTTTACACCAAAGCACTTACTGCAAACCTAATGGAAACACCTTAGGTTAACTTCCCACATGATTCTGAGATGTCTGAAAGTTGTTTCATACTTGTGCACATAAAGACAAAAAAGTTGATTTCACAGTGAATAGAATGCTTTGACATAAAAGTAGTATACATTTCAATTTTACAACAAAGTACTTACTGCAAACCTAATGGAAACACTTTAGGTTAACTTTCCACATGATTATGAGTAGTTTGAAAGTTGTTTCATGGCTGTACACATCAACACAAAAAAGTTGTTATCTCAGTGCATGCAATGCTTAGACAATACAAATAGTGTACATTTCAATTTTACACCAAAGCACTTACTGCAAACCTAATGGAAACACTTTAGGTTAACTTCCCACATGATTCTGAGATGTCTGAAAGTTGTTACATACCTGTGCACATAAAGACAAAAAAGTTGATTTCACAGTGAATAGAAAGCTTTGACATAAAAGTAGTATACATTTCATTTGTACTCAAAAGTCCTGACTGCAAACCTAATGCAAACACATTTGGTTAACTTCCCAGATCAATATGACTAGGTTTAAAGTTGTTTCATGCCTCAGTTCATCAAGACAAAAAAGTTACTTTCTCAGTACTACTATGCTCTGACATTAAGGAAGTACACATCTGAATTTTACACCAAAGTACTTACTGCAAACTAATGGAAACACCTTAGGTTAACTTCCCACATGATTATGAGTAGTTTGAAAGTTGTTTCATGGCTGTACACATCAACACAAAAAAGTTGTTATGTCAGTGCATGCAATGCTCAGACAATACAAATAGAATACATTTCAATTTTACACCAAAGCACTTACTGCAAACCTAATGGAAACAACTTAGATTAACTTTCCACATGATTATGAGTAGTTTGATAGTTGTTTCATGGCTGTACACATCAACAGAAAAAAGTTGTTATCTCAGTGAATGCAATGCTTAGACAATACAAATAGTATACATTTCAATTTTACACCAAAGCACTTACTGCAAACCTAATGGAAACACTTTAGGTTAACTTCCCACATGATTCCGAGATGTCTGAAAGTTGTTTCATACCTGTGCACATAAAGACAAAAAAGTTGATTTCACAGTGAATAGAAAGCTTTGACATAAAAGTAGTATACATTTCATTTGTACTCAAAAGTCCTGACTGCAAACCTAATGCAAACACATTTGGTTAACTTCCCAGATGAATATGATTAGGTTTAAAGTTGTTTCATGCCTCAGTTCATCAAGACAAAAAAGTTACTTTCTCAGTACTACTATGCTCTGACATTAAGGAAGTACACATCTGAATTTTACACCAAAGTGCTTACTGCAAACTAATGGAAACACCTTAGGTTAACTTCCCACATGATTATGAGTAGTTTGAAAGTTGTTTCATGGCTGTACACATCAACACAAAAAAGTTGTTATCTCAGTGCATGCAATGCTTAGACAATACAAATAGTATACATTTTAATTTTACACCAAAGCACTTACTGCAAACCTAATGGAAACACCTTAGGTTAACTTCCCACATGATTCTGAGATGTCTGAAAGTTGTTTCATACTTGTGCACATAAAGACAAAAAAGTTGATTTCACAGTGAATTGAATGCTTTGACATAAAAGTAGTATACATTTCAATTTTACAACAAAGTACTAACTGCAAACCTAATGGAAACACTTTAGGTTAACTTTCCACATGATTATGAGTAGTATGAAAGTTGTTTCATGGCTGTACACATCAACACAAAAAAGTTGTTATCTCAGTGCATGCAATGCTTAGACAATACAAATAGTGTACATTTCAATTTTACACCAAAGCACTTACTGCAAACCTAATGGAAACACTTTAGGTTAACTTCCCACATGATTCTGAGATGTCTGAAAGTTGTTACATACCTGTGCACATAAAGACAAAAAAGTTGATTTCACAGTGAATAGAATGCTTTGACATAAAAGTAGTATACATTTCAATTGTACTCAAAAGTCCTGACTGCAAACCTAATGCAAACACATTTGGTTAACTTCCCAGATGAATATGACTAGGTTTAAAGTTGTTTCATGCCTCAGTTCATCAAGACAAAAAAGTTACTTTCTCAGTACTACTATGCTCTGACATTAAGGAAGTACACATCTGAAGTTTACACCAAAGTACTTACTGCAAACTAATGGAAACACCTTAGGTTAACTTCCCACATGATTATGAGTAGTTTGAAAGTTGTTTCATGGCTGTACACATCAACACAAAAAAGTTGTTATCTCAGTGCATGCAATGCTTAGACAATACAAATAGTATACATTTCAATTTTACACCAAAGCACTTACTGCAAACCTAATGGAAACACCTTAGGTTAACTTCCCACATGATTCTGAGATGTCTGAAAGTTGTTTCATACTTGTGCACATAAAGACAAAAAAGTTGATTTCACAGTGAATAGAATGCTTTGACATAAAAGTAGTATACATTTCAATTTTACAACAAAGTACTTACTGCAAACCTAATGGAAACACTTTAGGTTAACTTTCCACATGATTATGAGTAGTTTGAAAGTTGTTTCATGGCTGCAAACATCAACACAAAAAAGATGTAATCTCAGTGCATGCAATGCTTAGACAATACAAATAGTATACATTTCAATTTTACACCAAAGCACTTACTGCAAACCTAATGGAAACACTTTAGGTTAACTTCCCACATGATTCTGTGATGTCTGAAAGTTGTTTCATACCTGTGCACATAAAGACATAAAAGTTGATTTCACAGTGAATAGAAAGCTTTGACATAAAAGTAGTATACATTTCATTTGTACTCAAAAGTCCTGACTGCAAACCGAATGCAAACACATTTGGTTAACTTCCCAGATGAATATGACTTGGTTTAAAGTTGTTTCATGCCTCAGTTCATCAAGACAAAAGAAGTTACTTTCTCAGTACTACTATGCTCTGACATTAAGGAAGTACACATCTGAATTTTACACCAAAGTGCTTACTGCAAACTAATGGAAACACCTTAGGTTAACTTCCCACATGATTATGAGTAGTTTGAAAGTTGTTTCATGGCTGTACACATCAACACAAAAAAGTTGTTATCTCAGTGCATGCAATGCTTAGACAATGCAAATAGTATACAATTCAATTTTACACCAAAGCACTTACTGCAAACCTAATGGAAACACCTTAGGTTTACTTCCCACATGATTCTGAGATGTCTGAAAGTTGTTTCATACTTGTGCACATAAAGACAAAAAAGTTGATTTCACAGTGAATAGAATGCTTTGACATAAAAGTAGTATACATTTCAATTTTACAACAAAGTACTTACTGCAAACCTAATGGAAACACTTTAGGTTAAATTTCCACATGATTATGAGTAGTTTGAAAGTTGTTTCATGGCTGTACACATCAACACAAAAAAGTTGTTATCTCAGTGCATGCAATGCTTAGACAATACAAATAGTGTAGATTTCAATTTTACACCAAAGCACTTACTGCAAACCTAATGGAAACACTTTAGGTTAACTTCCCACATGATTCTGAGATGTCTGAAAGTTGTTACATACCTGTGCACATAAAGACAAAAAAGTTGATTTCACAGTGAATAGAATGCTTTGAAATAAAAGTAGTATACATTTCAATTGTACTCAAAAGTCCTGACTGCAAACCTAATGCAAACACATTTGGTTAACTTCCCAGATGAATATGACTAGGTTTAAAGTTGTTTCATGCCTCAGTTCATCAAGACAAAAAAGTTACTTTCTCAGTACTACTATGCTCTGACATTAAGGAAGTACACATCTGAAGTTTACACCAAAGTACTTACTGCAAACTAATGGAAACACCTTAGGTTAACTTCCCACATGATTATGAGTAGTTTGAAAGTTGTTTCATGGCTGTACACATCAACACAAAAATGTTGTTATCTCAGTGCATGCAATGCTTAGACAATACAAATAGTATACATTTCAATTTTACACCAAAGCACTTACTGCAAACCTAATGGAAACACCTTAGGTTAACTTCCCACATGATTCTGAGATGTCTGAAAGTTGTTTCATACTTGTGCACATAAAGACAAAAAAGTTGTTTTCTCAGTGCATGCAATGCTTTTACAATACAAATAGTATACATTTCAATTTTACACCAAAGTACTTACTGCAAACCTAATGGAAACACCTTAGGTTAACTTTCCACATGATTATGAGTAGTTTGAAAGTTGTTTCATGGCTGTACACATCAACAGAAAAAAGTTGTTATCTCAGTGAATGCAATGCTTAGACAATACAAATAGTGTACATTTCAATTTTACTACAAAGCACTTACTGCAAACCTAATGGAAACACCTTAGGTTAACTTCCCACATGATTCTGAGATGTCTGAAAGTTGTTACATACCTGTGCACATAAAGACAAAAAAGTTGATTTCACGGTGAATAGAATGCTTTGACATAAAAGTAGTATACATTTCAATTGTACTCAAAAGTCCTGACTGCAAACCTAATGCAAACACATTTGGTTAACTTCCCAGATGAATATGACTAGGTTTAAAGTTGTTTCATGCCTCAGTTCATCAAGACAAAAAAGTTACTTTCTCAGTACTACTATGCTCTGACATTAAGGAAGTACACATCTGAATTTTACACCAAAGTACATACTGCAAACTAATGGAAACACCTTAGGTTAACTTCCCACATGATTATGAGTAGTTTGAAAGTTGTTTCATGGCTGTACACATCAACACAAAAAAGTTGTTATCTCAGTGCATGCAATGCTTAGACAATACAAATAGTATACATTTCAATTTTACACCAAAGCACTTACTGCAAACCTAATGGAAACACCTTAGGTTAACTTCCCACATGATTCTGAGATGTCTGAAAGTTGTTTCATACTTGTGCACATAAAGACAAAAAAGTTGATTTCACAGTGAATAGAATGCTTTGACATAAAAGTAGTATACATTTCAATTTTACAACAAAGTACTTACTGCAAACCTAATGGAAACACTTTAGGTTAACTTTCCACATGATTATGAGTAGTTTGAAAGTTGTTTCATGGCTGTACACATCAACACAAAAAAGTTGTTATCTCAGTGCATGCAATGCTTAGACAGTACAAATAGTGTACATTTCAATTTTACACCAAAGCACTTACTGCAAACCTAATGGAAACACTTTAGGTTAACTTCCCACATGATTCTGAGATGTCTGAAAGTTGTTACATACCTGTGCACATAAAGACAAAAAAGTTGATTTCACAGTGAATAGAATGCTTTGACATAAAAGTAGTATACATTTCAATTGTACTCAAAAGTCCTGACTGCAAACCTAATGCAAACACATTTGGTTAACTTCCCAGATGAATATGACTAGGTTTAAAGTTGTTTCATGCCTCAGTTCATCAAGACAAAAAAGTTACTTTCTCAGTACCACTATGCTCTGACATTAAGGAAGTACACATCTGAATTTTACACCAAAGTACTTACTGCAAACTAATGGAAACACCTTAGGTTAACTTCCCACATGATTATGAGTAGTTTGAAAGTTGTTTCATGGCTGTACACATCAACACAAAAAAGTTGTTATCTCAGTGCATGCAATGCTTAGACAATACAAATAGTATACATTTCAATTTTACACCAAAGCACTTACTGCAAACCTAATGGAAACAACTTAGATTAACTTCCCACATGATTCTGAGATGTCTGAAAGTTGTTTCATACCTGTGCACATCAAGACAAAAAAGTTGTTTTCTCAGTGCATGCAATGCTTTTACAATACAAATAGTATACATTTCAATTTTACACCAAAGCACTTACTGCAAACCTAATGGAAACACCTTAGGTTAACTTTCCACATGATTATGAGTAGTTTGAAAGTTGTTTCATGGCTGTACACATCAACACAAAAAAGTTGTTATCTCAGTGCATGCAATGCTTAGACAATACAAGTAGTATACATTTCAATTTTACACCAAAGCACTTACTGCAAACCTAATGGAAACAACTTAGATTAACTTCCCACATGATTCTGAGATGTCTGAAAGTTGTTTCATACCTGTGCACATCAAGACAAAAAAGTTGTTTTCTCAGTGCATGCAATGCTTTTACAATACAAATAGTATACATTTCAATTTTACACCAAAGCACTTACTGCAAACCTAATGGAAACACCTTAGGTTAACTTTCCACATGATTATGAGTAGTTTGAAAGTTGTTTCATGGCTGTACACATCAACAGAAAAAAGTTGTTATCTCAGTGAATGCAATGCTTAGACAATACAAATAGTGTACATTTCAATTTTACTACAAAGCACTTACTGCAAACCTAATGGAAACACCTTAGGTTAACTTCCCACATGATTCTGAGATGTCTGAAAGTTGTTACATACCTGTGCACATAAAGACAAAAAAGTTGATTTCACGGTGAATAGAATGCTTTGACATAAAAGTAGTATACATTTCAATTGTACTCAAAAGTCCTGACTGCAAACCTAATGCAAACACATTTGGTTAACTTCCCAGATGAATATGACTAGGTTTAAAGTTGTTTCATGCCTCAGTTCATCAAGACAAAAAAGTTACTTTCTCAGTACTACTATGCTCTGACATTAAGGAAGTACACATCTGAATTTTACACCAAAGTACTTACTGCAAACTAATGGAAACACCTTAGGTTAACTTCCCACATGATTATGAGTAGTTTGAAAGTTGTTTCATGGCTGTACACATCAACACAAAAAAGTTGTTATCTCAGTGCATGCAATGCTTAGACAATACAAACAGTATACATTTCAATTTTACACCAAAGCACTTACTGCAAACCTAATGGAAACAACTTAGATTAACTTCCCACATGATTCTGAGATGTCTGAAAGTTGTTTTATACCTGTGCACATGAAGACAAAAAAGTTGTTTTCTCAGTGCATGCAATGCTTTTACAATACAAATAGTATACATTTCAATTTTACACCAAAGCACTTACTGCAAACCTAATGGAAACACCTTAGGTTAACTTTCCACATGATTATGAGTAGTTTGAAAGTTGTTTCATGGCTGTACACATCAACAGAAAAAAGTTGTTATCTCAGTGAATGCAATGCTTAGACAATACAAATAGTGTACATTTCAATTTTACTACAAAGCACTTACTGCAAACCTAATGGAAACACCTTAGGTTAACTTCCCACATGATTCTGAGATGTCTGAAAGTTGTTACATACCTGTGCACATAAAGACAAAAAAGTTGATTTCACGGTGAATAGAATGCTTTGACATAAAAGTAGTATACATTTCAATTGTACTCAAAAGTCCTGACTGCAAACCTAATGCAAACACATTTGGTTAACTTCCCAGATGAATATGACTAGGTTTAAAGTTGTTTCATGCCTCAGTTCATCAAGACAAAAAAGTTACTTTCTCAGTACTACTATGCTCTGACATTAAGGAAGTACACATCTGAATTTTACACCAAAGTACTTACTGCAAACTAATGGAAACACCTTAGGTTAACTTCCCACATGATTATGAGTAGTTTGAAAGTTGTTTCATGGCTGTACACATCAACACAAAAAAGTTGTTATCTCAGTGCATGCAATGCTTAGACAATACAAATAGTATACATTTCAATTTTACACCAAAGCACTTACTGCAAACCTAATGGAAACACCTTAGGTTAACTTCCCACATGATTCTGAGATGTCTGAAAGTTGTTTCATACTTGTGCACATAAAGACAAAAAAGTTGATTTCACAGTGAATAGAATGCTTTGACATAAAAGTAGTATACATTTCAATTGTACTCAAAAGTCCTGACTGCAAACCTAATGCAAACACATTTGGTTAACTTCCCAGATGAATATGACTAGGTTTAAAGTTGTTTCATGCCTCAGTTCATCAAGACAAAAAAGTTACTTTCTCAGTACTACTATGCTCTGACATTAAGGAAGTACACATCTGAATTTTACACCAAAGTTCTTACTGCAAACTAATGGAAACACCTTAGGTTAACTTCCCACATGATTATGAGTAGTTTGAAAGTTGTTTCATGGCTGTACACATCAACACAAAAAAGTTGTTATCTCAGTGCATGCAATGCTTAGACAATACAAATGGTATACATTTCAATTTTACACCAAAGCACTTACTGCAAACCTAATGGAAACAACTTAGATTAACTTCCCACATGATTCTGAGATGTCTGAAAGTTGTTTCATACCTGTGCACATCAAGACAAAAAAGTTGTTTTCTCAGTGCATGCAATGCTTTTACAATACAAATAGTATACATTTCAATTTTTCACCAAAGCACTTACTGCAAACCTAATGGAAACACCTTAGGTTAACTTTCCACATGATTATGAGTAGTTTGAAAGTTGTTTCATGGCTGTACACATCAACACAAAAAATTTGTTATCTCAGTGCATGCAATGCTTAGACAATACAAATAGTATACATTTCAATTTTACACCAAAGCACTTACTGCAAACCTAATGGAAACACCTTAGGTTAACTTCCCACATGATTCTGAGATGTCTGAAAGTTGTTTCATACTTGTGCACATAAAGACAAAAAAGTTGATTTCACAGTGAATAGAATGCTTTGACATAAAAGTAGTATACATTTCAATTTTACAACAAAGTACTTACTGCAAACCTAATGGAAACACTTTAGGTTAACTTTCCACATGATTATGAGTAGTTTGAAAGTTGTTTCATGGCTGTACACATCAACACAAAAAAGTTGTTATCTCAGTGCATGCAATGCTTAGACAATACAAATAGTATACATTTCAATTTTACACCAAAGCACTTACTGCAAACCTAATGGAAACACCTTAGGTTAACTTCCCACATGATTCTGAGATGTCTGAAAGTTGTTTCATACTTGTGCACATAAAGACAAAAAAGTTGATTTCACAGTGAATAGAATGCTTTGACATAAAAGTAGTATACATTTCAATTTTACAACAAAGTACTTACTGCAAACCTAATGGAAACACTTTAGGTTAACTTTCCAGATGATTATGAGTAGTTTGAAAGTTGTTTCATGGCTGTACACATCAACACAAAAAAGTTGTTATCTCAGTGCATGCAATGCTTAGACAGTACAAATAGTGTACATTTCAATTTTACACCAAAGCACTTACTGCAAACCTAATGGAAACACTTTAGGTTAACTTCCCACATGATTCTGAGATGTCTGAAAGTTGTTACATACCTGTGCACATAAAGACAAAAAAGTTGATTTCACAGTGAATAGAATGCTCGACATAAAAGTAGTATACATTTCAATTTTACAACAAAGTACTTACTGCAAACCTAATGGAAACACCTTAGGTTAACTTTCCACATGATTATGAGTAGTTTGAAAGTTGTTTCATGGGTGTACACATCAACAGAAAAAAGTTGTTATCTCAGTGAATGCAATGCTTAGACAATACAAATAGTGTACATTTCAATTTTACTACAAAGCACTTACTGCAAACCTAATGGAAACACCTTAGGTTAACTTCCCACATGATTCTGAGATGTCTGAAAGTTGTTTCATACCTGTGCACATAAAGACAAAAAAGTTGATTTCACAGTGAATAGAAAGCTTTGACATAAAAGTAGTATACATTTCATTTGTGCTCAAAAGTCCTGACTGCAAACCTAATGCAAACACATTTGGTTAACTTCCCAGATCAATATGACTAGGTTTAAAGTTGTTTCATGCCTCAGTTCATCAAGACAAAAAAGTTACTTTCTCAGTACTACTATGCTCTGACATTAAGGAAGTACACATCTGAATTTTACACCAAAGTACTTACTGGAAACTAATGGAAACACCTTAGGTTAACTTCCCACATGATTATGAGTAGTTTGAAAGTTGTTTCATGGCTGTACACATCAACACAAAAAAGTTGTTATCTCAGTGCATGCAATGCTCAGACAATACAAATAGAATACATTTCAATTTTACACCAAAGCACTTACTGCAAACCTAATGGAAACAACTTAGATTAACTTCCCACATGATTCTGAGATGTCTGAAAGTTGTTTCATACCTGTGCACATCAAGACAAAAAAGTTGTTTTCTCAGTGCATGCAATGCTTTTACAATACAAATAGTATACATTTCAATTTTACACCAAAGCATTTACTGCAGACCTAATGGAAACACCTTAGGTTAACTTTCCACATGATTATGAGTAGTTTGAAAGTTGTTTCATGGCTGTACACATCAACAGAAAAAAGTTGTTATCTCAGTGAATGCAATGCTTAGACAATACAAATAGTATACATTTCAAATTTACACCAAAGCATTTACTGCAGACCTAATGGAAACACCTTAGGTTAACTTTCCTCATGATTATGAGTAGTTTGAAAGTTGTTTCATGGCTGTACACATAAAGACAAAAAAGTTGATTTCACGGTGAATAGAATGCTTTGACATAAAAGTAGTAAACATTTCAATTTTACAACAAAGTACTTACTGCAAACCTAATGGAAACACTTTAGGTTAACTTTCCACATGATTATGAGTAGTTTGAAAGTTGTTTTATGGCTGCACACATCAACACAAAAAAGTTGTAATCTCAGTGCATGCAATGCTTAGACAATACAAATAGTATACATTTCAATTTTACACCAAAGCACTTACTGCAAACCTAATGGAAACACTTTAGGTTAACTTCCCACATGATTCTGAGATGTCTGAAAGTTGTTACATACCTGTGCACATAAAGACAAAAAAGTTGATTTCACAGTGAATAGAATGCTTTGACATAAAAGTAGTATACATTTCAATTGTACTCAAAAGTCCTGACTGCAAACCTAATGCAAACACATTTGGTTAACTTCCCAGATGAATATGACTAGGTTTAAAGTTGTTTCATGCCTCAGTTCATCAAGACAAAAAAGTTACTTTCTCAGTACTACTATGCTCTGACATTAAGGAAGTACACATCTGAATTTTACACCAAAGTACTTACTGCAAACTAATGGAAACACCTTAGGTTAACTTCCCACATGATTATGAGTAGTTTGAAAGTTGTTTCATGGCTGTACACATCAACACAAAAAAGTTGTTATCTCAGTGCATGCAATGCTTAGACAATACAAATAGTATACATTTCAATTTTACACCAAAGCACTTACTGCAAACCTAATGGAAACAACTTAGATTAACTTCCCACATGATTCTGAGATGTCTGAAAGTTGTTTCATACCTGTGCACATCAAGACAAAAAAGTTGTTTTCTCAGTGCATGCAATGCTTTTACAATACAAATAGTATACATTTCAATTTTACACCAAAGCACTTACTGCAAACCTAATGGAAACACCTTAGGTTAACTTTCCACATGATTATGAGTAGTTTGAAAGTTGTTTCATGGCTGTACACATCAACAGAAAAAAGTTGTTATCTCAGTGAATGCAATGCTTAGACAATACAAATAGTGTACATTTCAATTTTACTACAAAGCACTTACTGCAAACCTAATGGAAACACCTTAGGTTAACTTCCCACATGATTCTGAGATGTCTGAAAGTTGTTACATACCTGTGCACATAAAGACAAAAAAGTTGATTTCACGGTGAATAGAATGCTTTGACATAAAAGTAGTATACATTTCAATTGTACTCAAAAGTCCTGACTGCAAACCTAATGCAAACACATTTGGTTAACTTCCCAGATGAATATGACTAGGTTTAAAGTTATTTCATGCCTCAGTTCATCAAGACAAAAAAGTTACTTTCTCAGTACTACTATGCTCTGACATTAAGGAAGTACACATCTGAATTTTACACCAAAGTACTTACTGCAAACTAATGGAAACACCTTAGGTTAACTTCCCACATGATTATGAGTAGTTTGAAAGTTGTTTCATGGCTGTACACATCAACACAAAAAAGTTGTTATCTCAGTGCATGCAATGCTTAGACAATACAAATAGTATACATTTCAATTTTACACCAAAGCACTTACTGCAAACCTAATGGAAACACCTTAGGTTAACTTCCCACATGATTCTGAGATGTCTGAAAGTTGTTTCATACTTGTGCACATAAAGACAAAAAAGTTGATTTCACAGTGAATAGAATGCTTTGACATAAAAGTAGTATACATTTCAATTTTACAACAAAGTACTTACTGCAAACCTAATGGAAACACTTTAGGTTAACTTTCCACATGATTATGAGTAGTTTGAAAGTTGTTTCATGGCTGTACACATCAACAGAAAAAAGTTGTTATCTCAGTGAATGCAATGCTTAGACAATACAAATAGTATACATTTCAATTTTACACCAAAGCATTTACTGCAGACCGAATGGAAACACCTTAGGTTAACTTTCCACATGATTATGAGTAGTTTGAAAGTTGTTTCATGGCTGTACACATAAAGACAAAAAAGTTGATTTCACGGTGAATAGAATGCTTTGACATAAAAGTAGTAATCATTTCAATTTTACAACAAGGTACTTACTGCAAACCTAATGGAAACACTTTAGGTTAACTTTCCACATGATTATGAGTAGTTTGAAAGTTGTTTCATGGCTGCACACATCAACACAAAAAAGTTGTAATCTCAGTGCATGCAATGCTTAGACAATACAAATAGTATACATTTCAATTTTACACCAAAGCACTTACTGCAAACCTAATGGAAACACTTTAGGTTAACTTCCCACATGATTCTGAGATGTCTGAAAGTTGTTTCATACCTGTGCACATAAAGACAAAAAAGTTGATTTCACAGTGAATAGAAAGCTTTGACATAAAAGTAGTATACATTTCATTTGTACTCAAAAGTCCTGACTGCAAACCTAATGCAAACACATTTGGTTAGCTTCCCAGATGAATATGACTAGGTTTAAAGTTGTTTCATGCCTCAGTTCATCAAGACAAAAAAGTTACTTTCTCAGTACTACTATGCTCTGACATTAAGGAAGTACACATCTGAATTTTACACCGAAGTGCTTACTGCAAACTAATGGAAACACCTTAGGTTAACTTCCCACATGATTATGAGTAGTTTGAAAGTTGTTTCATGGCTGTACACATCAACACAAAAAAGTTGTTATCTCAGTGCATGCAATGCTTAGACAATACAAATAGTATACATTTCAATTTTACACCAAAGCACTTACTGCAAAACTAATGGAAACACCTTAGGTTAACTTCCGACATGATTCTGAGATGTCTGAAAGTTGTTTCATACTTGTGCACATAAAGACAAAAAAGTTGATTTCACAGTGAATTGAATGCTTTGACATAAAAGTAGTATACATTTCAATTTTACATCAAAGTACTAACTGCAAACCTAATGGAAACACTTTAGGTTAACTTTCCACATGATTATGAGTAGTATGAAAGTTGTTTCATGGCTGTACACATCAACACAAAAAAGTTGTTATCTCAGTGCATGCAATGCTTAGACAATACAAATAGTGTACATTTCAATTTTACACCAAAGCACTTACTGCAAACCTAATGGAAACACTTTAGGTTAACTTCCCACATGATTCTGAGATGTCTGAAAGTTGTTACATACCTGTGCACATAAAGACAAAAAAGTTGATTTCACAGTGAATAGAATGCTTTGACATAAAAGTAGTATACATTTCAATTGTACTCAAAAGTCCTGACTGCAAACCTAATGCAAACACATTTGGTTAACTTCCCAGATGAATATGACTAGGTTTAAAGTTGTTTCATGCCTCAGTTCATCAAGACAAAAAAGTTACTTTCTCAGTACTACTATGCTCTGACATTAAGGAAGTACACATCTGAAGATTACACCAAAGTACTTACTGCAAACTAATGGAAACACCTTAGGTTAACTTCCCACATGATTATGAGTAGTTTGAAAGTTGTTTCATGGCTGTACACATCAACACAAAAAAGTTGTTATCTCAGTGCATGCAATGCTTAGACAATACAAATAGTATACATTTCAATTTTACACCAAAGCACTTACTGCAAACCTAATGGAAACACCTTAGGTTAACTTCCCACATGATTCTGAGATGTCTGAAAGTTGTTTCATACTTGTGCACACAAAGACAAAAAAGTTGATTTCACAGTGAATAGAATGCTTTGACATAAAAGTAGTATACATTTCAATTTTACAACAAAGTACTTACTGCAAACCTAATGGAAACACTTTAGGTTAACTTTCCACATGATTATGAGTAGTTTGAAAGTTGTTTCATGGCTGCAAACATCAACACAAAAAAGATGTAATCTCAGTGCATGCAATGCTTAGACAATACAAATAGTATACATTTCAATTTTACACCAAAGCACTTACTGCAAACCTAATGGAAACACTTTAGGTTAACTTCCCACATGATTCTGTGATGTCTGAAAGTTGTTTCATACCTGTGCACATAAAGACATAAAAGTTGATTTCACAGTGAATAGAAAGCTTTCACATAAAAGTAGTATACATTTCATTTGTACTCAAAAGTCCTGACTGCAAACCGAATGCAAACACATTTGGTTAACTTCCCAGATGAATATGACTTGGTTTAAAGTTGTTTCATGCCTCAGTTCATCAAGACAAAAAAAGTTACTTTCTCAGTACTACTATGCTCTGACATTAAGGAAGTACACATCTGAATTTTACACCAAAGTGCTTACTGCAAACTAATGGAAACACCTTAGGTTAACTTCCCACATGATTATGAGTAGTTTGAAAGTTGTTTCATGGCTGTACACATCAACACAAAAAAGTTGTTATCTCAGTGCATGCAATGCTTAGACAATGCAAATAGTATACAATTCAATTTTACACCAAAGCACTTACTGCAAACCTAATGGAAACACCTTAGGTTAACTTCCCACATGATTCTGAGATGTCTGAAAGTTGTTTCATACTTGTGCACATAAAGACAAAAAAGTTGATTTCACAGTGAATAGAATGCTTTGACATAAAAGTAGTATACATTTCAATTTTACAACAAAGTACTTACTGCAAACCTAATGGAAACACTTTAGGTTAAATTTCCACATGATTATGAGTAGTTTGAAAGTTGTTTCATGGCTGTACACATCAACACAAAAAAGTTGTTATCTCAGTGCATGCAATGCTTAGACAATACAAATAGTGTACATTTCAATTTTACACCAAAGCACTTACTGCAAACCTAATGGAAACACTTTAGGTTAACTTCCCACATGATTCTGAGATGTCTGAAAGTTGTTACATACCTGTGCACATAAAGACAAAAAAGTTGATTTCACAGTGAATAGAATGCTTTGACATAAAAGTAGTATACATTTCAATTGTACTCAAAAGTCCTGACTGCAAACCTAATGCAAACACATTTGGTTAACTTCCCAGATGAATATGACTAGGTTTAAAGTTGTTTCATGCCTCAGTTCATCAAGACAAAAAAGTTACTTTCTCAGTACTACTATGCTCTGACATTAAGGAAGTACACATCTGAATTTTACACCAAAGTACTTACTGCAAACTAATGGAAACACCTTAGGTTAACTTCCCACATGATTATGAGTAGTTTGAAAGTTGTTTCATGGCTGTACACATCAACACAAAAAAGTTGTTATCTCAGTGCATGCAATGCTTAGACAATACAAATAGTATACATTTCAATTTTACACCAAAGCACTTACTGCAAACCTAATGGAAACACCTTAGGTTAACTTCCCACATGATTCTGAGATGTCTGAAAGTTGTTTCATACTTGTGCACATAAAGACAAAAAAGTTGATTTCACAGTGAATAGAATGCTTTGACATAAAAGTAGTATGCATTTCAATTTTACAACAAAGTACTTACTGCAAACCTAATGGAAACACTTTAGGTTAACTTTCCACATGATTATGAGTAGTTTGAAAGTTGTTTCATGGCTGTACACATCAACAGAAAAAAGTTGTTATCTCAGTGAATGCAATGCTTAGACAATACAAATAGTGCACATTTCAATTTTACTACAAAGCACTTACTGCAAACCTAATGGAAACACCTTAGGTTAACTTCCCACATGATTCTGAGATGTCTGAAAGTTGTTACATACCTGTGCACATAAAGACAAAAAAGTTGATTTCACGGTGAATAGAATGCTTTGACATAAAAGTAGTATACATTTCAATTGTACTCAAAAGTCCTGACTGCAAACCTAATGCAAACACATTTGGTTAACTTCCCAGATGAATATGACTAGGTTTAAAGTTGTTTCATGCCTCAGTTCATCAAGACAAAAAAGTTACTTTCTCAGTACTACTATGCTCTGACATTAAGGAAGTACACATCTGAATTTTACACCAAAGTACTTACTGCAAACTAATGGAAACACCTTAGGTTAACTTCCCACATGATTATGAGTAGTTTGAAAGTTGTTTCATGGCTGTACACATCAACAGAAAAAAGTTGTTATCTCAGTGAATGCAATGCTTAGACAATACAAATAGTATACATTTCAATTTTACACCAAAGCATTTACTGCAGACCTAATGGAAACACCTTAGGTTAACTTTCCACATGATTATGAGTAGTTTGAAAGTTGTTTCATGGCTGTACACATAAAGACAAAAAAGTTGATTTCACGGTGAATAGAATGCTTTGACATAAAAGTAGTAAGCATTTCAATTTTACAACAAAGTACTTACTGCAAACCTAATGGAAACACTTTAGGTTAACTTTCCACATGATTATGAGTAGTTTGAAAGTTGTTTCATGGCTGCACACATCAACACAAAAAAGTTGTAATCTCAGTGCATGCAATGCTTAGACAATACAAATAGTATACATTTCAATTTTACACCAAAGCACTTACTGCAAACCTAATGGAAACACTTTAGGTTAACTTCCCACATGATTCCGAGATGTCTGAAAGATGTTTCATACCTGTGCACATAAAGACAAAAAAGTTGATTTCACAGTGAATAGAAAGCTTTGACATAAAAGTAGTATACATTTCATTTGTACTCAAAAGTCCTGACTGCAAACCTAATGCAAACACATTTGGTTAACTTCCCAGATGAATATGACTAGGTTTAAAGTTGTTTCATGCCTCAGTTCATCAAGACAAAAAAGTTACTTTCTCAGTACTACTATGCTCTGACATTAAGGAAGTACACATCTGAAGTTTACACCAAAGTACTTACTGCAAACTAATGGAAACACCTTAGGTTAACTTCCCACATGATTATGAGTAGTTTGAAAGTTGTTTCATGGCTGTACACATCAACACAAAAAAGTTGTTATCTCAGTGCATGCAATGCTTAGACAATACAAATAGTATACATTTCAATTTTACACCAAAGCACTTACTGCAAACCTAATGGAAACACCTTAGGTTAACTTCCCACATGATTCTGAGATGTCTGAAAGTTGTTTCATACTTGTGCACATAAAGACAAAAAAGTTGATTTCACAGTGAATAGAATGCTTTGACATAAAAGTAGTATACATTTCAATTTTACAACAAAGTACTTACTGCAAACCTAATGGAAACACTTTAGGTTAACTTTCCACATGATTATGAGTAGTTTGAAAGTTTTTTCATGGCTGCACACATCAACACAAAAAAGATGTAATCTCAGTGCATGCAATGCTTAGACAATACAAATAGTATACATTTCAATTTTACACCAAAGCACTTACTGCAAACCTAATGGAAACACTTTAGGTTAACTTCCCACATGATTCTGAGATGTCTGAAAGTTGTTTCATACCTGTGCACATAAAGACAAAAAAGTTGATTTCACAGTGAATAGAAAGCTTTGACATAAAAGTAGTATACATTTCATTTGTACTCAAAAGTCCTGACTGCAAACCTAATGCAAACACATTTGGTTAGCTTCCCAGATGAATATGACTAGGTTTAAAGTTGTTTCATGCCTCAGTTCATCAAGACAAAAAAGTTACTTTCTCAGTACTACTATGCTCTGACATTAAGGAAGTACACATCTGAATTTTACACCGAAGTGCTTACTGCAAACTAATGGAAACACCTTAGGTTAACTTCCCACATGATTATGAGTAGTTTGAAAGTTGTTTCATGGCTGTACACATCAACACAAAAAAGTTGTTATCTCAGTGCATGCAATGCTTAGACAATACAAATAGTATACATTTCAATTTTACACCAAAGCACTTACTGCAAAACTAATGGAAACACCTTAGGTTAACTTCCCACATGATTCTGAGATGTCTGAAAGTTGTTTCATACTTGTGCACATAAAGACAAAAAAGTTGATTTCACAGTGAATTGAATGCTTTGACATAAAAGTAGAATACATTTCCATTTTACAACAAAGTACTAACTGCAAACCTAATGGAAACACTTTAGGTTAACTTTCCACATGATTATGAGTAGTATGAAAGTTGTTTCATGGCTGTACACATCAACACAAAAAAGTTGTTATCTCAGTGCATGCAATGCTTAGACAATACAAATAGTGTACATTTCAATTTTACACCAAAGCACTTACTGCAAACCTAATGGAAACGCTTTAGGTTAACTTCCCACATGATTCTGAGATGTCTGAAAGTTGTTACATACCTGTGCACATAAAGACAAAAAAGTTGATTTCACAGTGAATAGAATGCTTTGACATAAAAGTAGTATACATTTCAATTGTACTCAAAAGTCCTGACTGCAAACCTAATGCAAACACATTTGGTTAACTTCCCAGATGAATATGACTAGGTTTAAAGTTGTTTCATGCCTCAGTTCATCAAGACAAAAAAGTTACTTTCTCAGTACTACTATGCTCTGACATTAAGGAAGTACACATCTGAAGTTTACACCAAAGTACTTACTGCAAACTAATGGAAACACCTTAGGTTAACTTCCCACATGATTATGAGTAGTTTGAAAGTTGTTTCATGGCTGTACACATCAACACAAAAAAGTTGTTATCTCAGTGCATGCAATGCTTAGACAATACAAATAGTATACATTTCAATTTTACACCAAAGCACTTACTGCAAACCTAATGGAAACACCTTAGGTTAACTTCCCACATGATTCTGAGATGTCTGAAAGTTGTTTCATACTTGTGCACATAAAGACAAAAAAGTTGATTTCACAGTGAATAGAATGCTTTGACATAAAAGTAGTATACATTTCAATTGTACTCAAAAGTCCTGACTGCAAACCTAATGCAAACACATTTGGTTAACTTCCCAGATGAATATGACTAGGTTTAAAGTTGTTTCATGCCTCAGTTCATCAAGACAAAAAAGTTACTTTCTCAGTACTACTATGCTCTGACATTAAGGAAGTACACATCTGAAGTTTACACCAAAGTACTTACTGCAAACTAATGGAAACACCTTAGGTTAACTTCCCACATGATTATGAGTAGTTTGAAAGTTGTTTCATGGCTGTACACATCAACACAAAAAAGTTGTTATCTCAGTGCATGCAATGCTTAGACAATACAAATAGTATACATTTCAATTTTACACCAAAGCACTTACTGCAAACCTAATGGAAACACCTTAGGTTAACTTCCCACATGATTCTGAGATGTCTGAAAGTTGTTTCATACTTGTGCACATAAAGACAAAAAAGTTGATTTCACAGTGAATAGAATGCTTTGACATAAAAGTAGTATACATTTCAATTTTACAACAAAGTACTTACTGCAAACCTAATGGAAACACTTTAGGTTAACTTTCCACATGATTATGAGTAGTTTGAAAGTTGTTTCATGGCTGCAAACATCAACACAAAAAAGATGTAATCTCAGTGCATGCAATGCTTAGACAATACAAATAGTGTACATTTCAATTTTACACCAAAGCACTTACTGCAAACCTAATGGAAACACTTTAGGTTAACTTCCCACATGATTCTGTGATGTCTGAAAGTTGTTTCATACCTGTGCACATAAAGACAAAAAAGTTGTTTTCTCAGTGCATGCAATGCTTTTACAATACAAATAGTATACATTTCAATTTTACACCAAAGCACTTACTGCAAACCTAATGGAAACACCTTAGGTTAACTTTCCACATGATTATGAGTAGTTTGAAAGTTGTTTCATGGCTGTACACATCAACAGAAAAAAGTTGTTATCTCAGTGAATGCAATGCTTAGACAATACAAATAGTGTACATTTCAATTTTACTACAAAGCACTTACTGCAAACCTAATGGAAACACCTTAGGTTAACTTCCCACATGATTCTGAGATGTCTGAAAGTTGTTACATACCTGTGCACATAAAGACAAAAAAGTTGATTTCACGGTGAATAGAATGCTTTGACATAAAAGTAGTATACATTTCAATTGTACTCAAAAGTCCTGACTGCAAACCTAATGCAAACACATTTGGTTAACTTCCCAGATGAATATGACTAGGTTTAAAGTTATTTCATGCCTCAGTTCATCAAGACAAAAAAGTTACTTTCTCAGTACTACTATGCTCTGACATTAAGGAAGTACACATCTGAATTTTACACCAAAGTACTTACTGCAAACTAATGGAAACACCTTAGGTTAACTTCCCACATGATTATGAGTAGTTTGAAAGTTGTTTCATGGCTGTACACATCAACACAAAAAAGTTGTTATCTCAGTGCATGCAATGCTTAGACAATACAAATAGTATACATTTCAATTTTACACCAAAGCACTTACTGCAAACCTAATGGAAACACCTTAGGTTAACTTCCCACATGATTCTGAGATGTCTGAAAGTTGTTTCATACTTGTGCACATAAAGACAAAAAAGTTGATTTCACAGTGAATAGATGCTTTGACATAAAAGTAGTATACATTTCAATTTTACAACAAAGTACTTACTGCAAACCTAATGGAAACACTTTAGGTTAACTTTCCACATGATTATGAGTAGTTTGAAAGTTGTTTCATGGCTGTACACATCAACAGAAAAAAGTTGTTATCTCAGTGAATGCAATGCTTAGACAATACAAATAGTGCACATTTCAATTTTACTACAAAGCACTTACTGCAAACCTAATGGAAACACCTTAGGTTAACTTCCCACATGATTCTGAGATGTCTGAAAGTTGTTACATACCTGTGCACATAAAGACAAAAAAGTTGATTTCACGGTGAATAGAATGCTTTGACATAAAAGTAGTATACATTTCAATTGTACTCAAAAGTCCTGACTGCAAACCTAATGCAAACACATTTGGTTAACTTCCCAGATGAATATGACTAGGTTTAAAGTTGTTTCATGCCTCAGTTCATCAAGACAAAAAAGTTACTTTCTCAGTACTACTATGCTCTGACATTAAGGAAGTACACATCTGAATTTTACACCAAAGTACTTACTGCAAACTAATGGAAACACCTTAGGTTAACTTCCCACATGATTATGAGTAGTTTGAAAGTTGTTTCATGGCTGTACACATCAACAGAAAAAAGTTGTTATCTCAGTGAATGCAATGCTTAGACAATACAAATAGTATACATTTCAATTTTACACCAAAGCATTTACTGCAGACCTAATGGAAACACCTTAGGTTAACTTTCCACATGATTATGAGTAGTTTGAAAGTTGTTTCATGGCTGTACACATAAAGACAAAAAAGTTGATTTCACGGTGAATAGAATGCTTTGACATAAAAGTAGTAAGCATTTCAATTTTACAACAAAGTACTTACTGCAAACCTAATGGAAACACTTTAGGTTAACTTTCCACATGATTATGAGTAGTTTGAAAGTTGTTTCATGGCTGCACACATCAACACAAAAAAGTTGTAATCTCAGTGCATGCAATGCTTAGACAATACAAATAGTATACATTTCAATTTTACACCAAAGCACTTACTGCAAACCTAATGGAAACACTTTAGGTTAACTTCCCACATGATTCCGAGATGTCTGAAAGATGTTTCATACCTGTGCACATAAAGACAAAAAAGTTGATTTCACAGTGAATAGAAAGCTTTGACATAAAAGTAGTATACATTTCATTTGTACTCAAAAGTCCTGACTGCAAACCTAATGCAAACACATTTGGTTAACTTCCCAGATGAATATGACTAGGTTTAAAGTTGTTTCATGCCTCAGTTCATCAAGACAAAAAAGTTACTTTCTCAGTACTACTATGCTCTGACATTAAGGAAGTACACATCTGAATTTTACACCAAAGTGCTTACTGCAAACTAATGGAAACACCTTAGGTTAACTTCCCACATGATTATGAGTAGTTTGAAAGTTGTTTCATGGCTGTACACATCAACACAAAAAAGTTGTTATCTCAGTGCATGCAATGCTTAGACAATACAAATAGTATACATTTCAATTTTACACCAAAGCACTTACTGCAAACCTAATGGAAACACCTTAGGTTAACTTCCCACATGATTCTGAGATGTCTGAAAGTTGTTTCATACTTGTGCACATAAAGACAAAAAAGTTGATTTCACAGTGAATTGAATGCTTTGACATAAAAGTAGTATACATTTCAATTTTACAACAAAGTACTAACTGCAAACCTAATGGAAACACTCTAGGTTAACTTTCCACATGATTATGAGTAGTATGAAAGTTGTTTGATGGCTGTACACATCAACACAAAAAAGTTGTTATCTCAGTGCATGCAATGCTTAGACAATACAAATAGTGTACATTTCAATTTTACACCAAAGCACTTACTGCAAACCTAATGGAAACACTTTAGGTTAACTTCCCACATGATTCTGAGATGTCTGAAAGTTGTTACATACCTGTGCACATAAAGACAAAAAAGTTGATTTCACAGTGAATAGAATGCCTTGACATAAAAGTAGTATATATTTCAATTGTACTCAAAAGTCCTGACTGCAAACCTAATGCAAACACATTTGGTTAACTTCCCAGATGAATATGACTAGGTTTAAAGTTGTTTCATGCCTCAGTTCATCAAGACAAAAAAGTTACTTTCTCAGTACTACTATGCTCTGACATTAAGGAAGTACACATCTGAAGTTTACACCAAAGTACTTACTGCAAACTAATGGAAACACCTTAGGTTAACTTCCCACATGATTATGAGTAGTTTGAAAGTTGTTTCATGGCTGTACACATCAACACAAAAAAGTTGTTATCTCAGTGCATGCAATGCTTAGACAATACAAATAGTATACATTTCAATTTTACACCAAAGCACTTACTGCAAACCTAATGGAAACACCTTAGGTTAACTTCCCACATGATTCTGAGATGTCTGAAAGTTGTTTCATACTTGTGCACATAAAGACAAAAAAGTTGATTTCACAGTGAATAGAATGCTTTGACATAAAAGTAGTATACATTTCAATTTTACAACAAAGTACTTACTGCAAACCTAATGGAAACACTTTAGGTTAACTTTCCACATGATTATGAGTAGTTTGAAAGTTTTTTCATGGCTGCACACATCAACACAAAAAAGATGTAATCTCAGTGCATGCAATGCTTAGACAATACAAATAGTATACATTTCAATTTTACACCAAAGCACTTACTGCAAACCTAATGGAAACACTTTAGGTTAACTTCCCACATGATTCTGAGATGTCTGAAAGTTGTTTCATACCTGTGCACATAAAGACAAAAAAGTTGATTTCACAGTGAATAGAAAGCTTTGACATAAAAGTAGTATACATTTCATTTGTACTCAAAAGTCCTGACTGCAAACCTAATGCAAACACATTTGGTTAGCTTCCCAGATGAATATGACTAGGTTTAAAGTTGTTTCATGCCTCAGTTCATCAAGACAAAAAAGTTACTTTCTCAGTACTACTATGCTCTGACATTAAGGAAGTACACATCTGAATTTTACACCGAAGTGCTTACTGCAAACTAATGGAAACACCTTAGGTTAACTTCCCACATGATTATGAGTAGTTTGAAAGTTGTTTCATGGCTGTACACATCAACACAAAAAAGTTGTTATCTCAGTGCATGCAATGCTTAGACAATACAAATAGTATACATTTCAATTTTACACCAAAGCACTTACTGCAAAACTAATGGAAACACCTTAGGTTAACTTCCCACATGATTCTGAGATGTCTGAAAGTTGTTTCATACTTGTGCACATAAAGACAAAAAAGTTGATTTCACAGTGAATTGAATGCTTTGACATAAAAGTAGAATACATTTCCATTTTACAACAAAGTACTAACTGCAAACCTAATGGAAACACTTTAGGTTAACTTTCCACATGATTATGAGTAGTATGAAAGTTGTTTCATGGCTGTACACATCAACACAAAAAAGTTGTTATCTCAGTGCATGCAATGCTTAGACAATACAAATAGTGTACATTTCAATTTTACACCAAAGCACTTACTGCAAACCTAATGGAAACGCTTTAGGTTAACTTCCCACATGATTCTGAGATGTCTGAAAGTTGTTACATACCTGTGCACATAAAGACAAAAAAGTTGATTTCACAGTGAATAGAATGCTTTGACATAAAAGTAGTATACATTTCAATTGTACTCAAAAGTCCTGACTGCAAACCTAATGCAAACACATTTGGTTAACTTCCCAGATGAATATGACTAGGTTTAAAGTTGTTTCATGCCTCAGTTCATCAAGACAAAAAAGTTACTTTCTCAGTACTACTATGCTCTGACATTAAGGAAGTACACATCTGAAGTTTACACCAAAGTACTTACTGCAAACTAATGGAAACACCTTAGGTTAACTTCCCACATGATTATGAGTAGTTTGAAAGTTGTTTCATGGCTGTACACATCAACACAAAAAAGTTGTTATCTCAGTGCATGCAATGCTTAGACAATACAAATAGTATACATTTCAATTTTACACCAAAGCACTTACTGCAAACCTAATGGAAACACCTTAGGTTAACTTCCCACATGATTCTGAGATGTCTGAAAGTTGTTTCATACTTGTGCACATAAAGACAAAAAAGTTGATTTCACAGTGAATAGAATGCTTTGACATAAAAGTAGTATACATTTCAATTGTACTCAAAAGTCCTGACTGCAAACCTAATGCAAACACATTTGGTTAACTTCCCAGATGAATATGACTAGGTTTAAAGTTGTTTCATGCCTCAGTTCATCAAGACAAAAAAGTTACTTTCTCAGTACTACTATGCTCTGACATTAAGGAAGTACACATCTGAAGTTTACACCAAAGTACTTACTGCAAACTAATGGAAACACCTTAGGTTAACTTCCCACATGATTATGAGTAGTTTGAAAGTTGTTTCATGGCTGTACACATCAACACAAAAAAGTTGTTATCTCAGTGCATGCAATGCTTAGACAATACAAATAGTATACATTTCAATTTTACACCAAAGCACTTACTGCAAACCTAATGGAAACACCTTAGGTTAACTTCCCACATGATTCTGAGATGTCTGAAAGTTGTTTCATACTTGTGCACATAAAGACAAAAAAGTTGATTTCACAGTGAATAGAATGCTTTGACATAAAAGTAGTATACATTTCAATTTTACAACAAAGTACTTACTGCAAACCTAATGGAAACACTTTAGGTTAACTTTCCACATGATTATGAGTAGTTTGAAAGTTGTTTCATGGCTGCAAACATCAACACAAAAAAGATGTAATCTCAGTGCATGCAATGCTTAGACAATACAAATAGTGTACATTTCAATTTTACACCAAAGCACTTACTGCAAACCTAATGGAAACACTTTAGGTTAACTTCCCACATGATTCTGTGATGTCTGAAAGTTGTTTCATACCTGTGCACATAAAGACATAAAAGTTGATTTCACAGTGAATAGAAAGCTTTGACATAAAAGTAGTATACATTTCATTTGTACTCAAAAGTCCTGACTGCAAACCGAATGCAAACACATTTGGTTAACTTCCCAGATGAATATGACTTGGTTTAAAGTTGTTTCATGCCTCAGTTCATCAAGACAAAAAAAGTTACTTTCTCAGTACTACTATGCTCTGACATTAAGGAAGTACACATCTGAATTTTACACCAAAGTGCTTACTGCAAACTAATGGAAACACCTTAGGTTAACTTCCCGCATGATTATGAGTAGTTTGAAAGTTGTTTCATGGCTGTACACATCAACACAAAAAAGTTGTTATCTCAGTGCATGCAATGCTTAGACAATGCAAATAGTATACAATTCAATTTTACACCAAAGCACTTACTGCAAACCTAATGGAAACACCTTAGGTTAACTTCCCACATGATTCTGAGATGTCTGAAAGTTGTTTCATACTTGTGCACATAAAGACAAAAAAGTTGATTTCACAGTGAATAGAATGCTTTGACATAAAAGTAGTATACATTTCAATTTTACAACAAAGTACTTACTGCAAACCTAATGGAAACACTTTAGGTTAAATTTCCACATGATTATGAGTAGTTTGAAAGTTGTTTCATGGCTGTACACATCAACACAAAAAAGTTGTTATCTCAGTGCATGCAATGCTTAGACAATACAAATAGTGTACATTTCAATTTTACACCAAAGCACTTACTGCAAACCTAATGGAAACACTTTAGGTTAACTTCCCACATGATTCTGAGATGTCTGAAAGTTGTTACATACCTGTGCACATAAAGACAAAAAAGTTGATTTCACAGTGAATAGAATGCTTTGACATAAAAGTAGTATACATTTCAATTGTACTCAAAAGTCCTGACTGCAAACCTAATGCAAACACATTTGGTTAACTTCCCAGATGAATATGACTAGGTTTAAAGTTGTTTCATGCCTCAGTTCATCAAGACAAAAAAGTTACTTTCTCAGTACTACTATGCTCTGACATTAAGGAAGTACACATCTGAAGTTTACACCAAAGTACTTACTGCAAACTAATGGAAACACCTTAGGTTAACTTCCCACATGATTATGAGTAGTTTGAAAGTTGTTTCATGGCTGTACACATCAACACAAAAAAGTTGTTATCTCAGTGCATGCAATGCTTAGACAATACAAATAGTATACATTTCAATTTTACACCAAAGCACTTACTGCAAACCTAATGGAAACACCTTAGGTTAACTTCCCACATGATTCTGAGATGTCTGAAAGTTGTTTCATACTTGTGCACATAAAGACAAAAAAGTTGATTTCACAGTGAATAGAATGCTTTGACATAAAAGTAGTATACATTTCAAATTTACAACAAAGTACTTACTGCAAACCTAATGGAAACACTTTAGGTTAACTTTCCACATGATTATGAGTAGTTTGAAAGTTGTTTCATGGCTGCACACATCAACACAAAAAAGATGTAATCTCAGTGCATGCAATGCTTAGACAATACAAATAGTATACATTTCAATTTTACACCAAAGCACTTACTGCAAACCTAATGGAAACACTTTAGGTTAACTTCCCACATGATTCTGAGATGTCTGAAAGTTGTTTCATACCTGTGCACATAAAGACATAAAAGTTGATTTCACAGTGAATAGAAAGCTTTGACATAAAAGTAGTATACATTTCATTTGTACTCAAAAGTCCTGACTGCAAACCGAATGCAAACACATTTGGTTAACTTCCCAGATGAATATGACTTGGTTTAAAGTTGTTTCATGCCTCAGTTCATCAAGACAAAAAAAGTTACTTTCTCAGTACTACTATGCTCTGACATTAAGGAAGTACACATCTGAAGTTTACACCAAAGTACTTACTGCAAACTAATGGAAACACCTTAGGTTAACTTCCCACATGATTATGAGTAGTTTGAAAGTTGTTTCATGGCTGTACACATCAACACAAAAAAGTTGTTATCTCAGTGCATGCAATGCTTAGACAATACAAATAGTATACATTTCAATTTTACACCAAAGCACTTACTGCAAACCTAATGGAAACACCTTAGGTTAACTTCCCACATGATTCTGAGATGTCTGAAAGTTGTTTCATACTTGTGCACATAAAGACAAAAAAGTTGATTTCACAGTGAATAGAATGCTTTGACATAAAAGTAGTATACATTTCAATTTTACAACAAAGTACTTACTGCAAACCTAATGGAAACACTTTAGGTTAACTTTCCACATGATTATGAGTAGTTTGAAAGTTGTTTCATGGCTGCAAACATCAACACAAAAAAGATGTAATCTCAGTGCATGCAATGCTTAGACAATACAAATAGTGTACATTTCAATTTTACACCAAAGCACTTACTGCAAACCTAATGGAAACACTTTAGGTTAACTTCCCACATGATTCTGTGATGTCTGAAAGTTGTTTCATACCTGTGCACATAAAGACATAAAAGTTGATTTCACAGTGAATAGAAAGCTTTCACATAAAAGTAGTATACATTTCATTTGTACTCAAAAGTCCTGACTGCAAACCGAATGCAAACACATTTGGTTAACTTCCCAGATGAATATGACTTGGTTTAAAGTTGTTTCATGCCTCAGTTCATCAAGACAAAAAAAGTTACTTTCTCAGTACTACTATGCTCTGACATTAAGGAAGTACACATCTGAATTTTACACCAAAGTGCTTACTGCAAACTAATGGAAACACCTTAGGTTAACTTCCCACATGATTATGAGTAGTTTGAAAGTTGTTTCATGGCTGTACACATCAACACAAAAAAGTTGTTATCTCAGTGCATGCAATGCTTAGACAATGCAAATAGTATACAATTCAATTTTACACCAAAGCACTTACTGCAAACCTAATGGAAACACCTTAGGTTAACTTCCCACATGATTCTGAGATGTCTGAAAGTTGTTTCATACTTGTGCACATAAAGACAAAAAAGTTGATTTCACAGTGAATAGAATGCTTTGACATAAAAGTAGTATACATTTCAATTTTACAACAAAGTACTTACTGCAAACCTAATGGAAACACTTTAGGTTAAATTTCCACATGATTATGAGTAGTTTGAAAGTTGTTTCATGGCTGTACACATCAACACAAAAAAGTTGTTATCTCAGTGCATGCAATGCTTAGACAATACAAATAGTGTACATTTCAATTTTACACCAAAGCACTTACTGCAAACCTAATGGAAACACTTTAGGTTAACTTCCCACATGATTCTGAGATGTCTGAAAGTTGTTACATACCTGTGCACATAAAGACAAAAAAGTTGATTTCACAGTGAATAGAATGCTTTGACATAAAAGTAGTATACATTTCAATTGTACTCAAAAGTCCTGACTGCAAACCTAATGCAAACACATTTGGTTAACTTCCCAGATGAATATGACTAGGTTTAAAGTTGTTTCATGCCTCAGTTCATCAAGACAAAAAAGTTACTTTCTCAGTACTACTATGCTCTGACATTAAGGAAGTACACATCTGAATTTTACACCAAAGTACTTACTGCAAACTAATGGAAACACCTTAGGTTAACTTCCCACATGATTATGAGTAGTTTGAAAGTTGTTTCATGGCTGTACACATCAACACAAAAAAGTTGTTATCTCAGTGCATGCAATGCTTAGACAATACAAATAGTATACATTTCAATTTTACACCAAAGCACTTACTGCAAACCTAATGGAAACACCTTAGGTTAACTTCCCACATGATTCTGAGATGTCTGAAAGTTGTTTCATACTTGTGCACATAAAGACAAAAAAGTTGATTTCACAGTGAATAGAATGCTTTGACATAAAAGTAGTATACATTTCAATTTTACAACAAAGTACTTACTGCAAACCTAATGGAAACACTTTAGGTTAACTTTCCACATGATTATGAGTAGTTTGAAAGTTGTTTCATGGCTGCACACATCAACACAAAAAAGTTGTAATCTCAGTGCATGCAATGCTTAGACAATACAAATAGTATACATTTCAATTTTACACCAAAGCACTTACTGCAAACCTAATGGAAACACTTTAGGTTAACTTCCCACATGATTCTGAGATGTCTGAAAGTTGTTACATACCTGTGCACATAAAGACAAAAAAGTTGATTTCACAGTGAATAGAATGCTTTGACATAAAAGTAGTATACATTTCAATTGTACTCAAAAGTCCTGACTGCAAACCTAATGCAAACACATTTGGTTAACTTCCCAGATGAATATGACTAGGTTTAAAGTTGTTTCATGCCTCAGTTCATCAAGACAAAAAAGTTACTTTCTCAGTACTACTATGCTCTGACATTAAGGAAGTACACATCTGAATTTTACACCAAAGTACTTACTGCAAACTAATGGAAACACCTTAGGTTAACTTCCCACATGATTATGAGTAGTTTGAAAGTTGTTTCATGGCTGTACACATCAACACAAAAAAGTTGTTATCTCAGTGCATGCAATGCTTAGACAATACAAATAGTATACATTTCAATTTTACACCAAAGCACTTACTGCAAACCTAATGGAAACAACTTAGATTAACTTCCCACATGATTCTGAGATGTCTGAAAGTTGTTTCATACCTGTGCACATCAAGACAAAAAAGTTGTTTTCTCAGTGCATGCAATGCTTTTACAATACAAATAGTATACATTTCAATTTTACACCAAAGCACTTACTGCAAACCTAATGGAAACACCTTAGGTTAACTTTCCACATGATTATGAGTAGTTTGAAAGTTGTTTCATGGGTGTACACATCAACAGAAAAAAGTTGTTATCTCAGTGAATGCAATGCTTAGACAATACAAATAGTGTACATTTCAATTTTACTACAAAGCACTTACTGCAAACCTAATGGAAACACCTTAGGTTAACTTCCCACATGATTCTGAGATGTCTGAAAGTTGTTTCATACCTGTGCACATAAAGACAAAAAAGTTGATTTCACAGTGAATAGAAAGCTTTGACATAAAAGTAGTATACATTTCATTTGTACTCAAAAGTCCTGACTGCAAACCTAATGCAAACACATTTGGTTAATTTCCCAGATCAATATGACTAGGTTTAAAGTTGTTTCATGCCTCAGTTCATCAAGACAAAAAAGTTACTTTCTCAGTACTACTATGCTCTGACATTAAGGAAGTACACATCTGAATTTTACACCAAAGTACTTACTGGAAACTAATGGAAACACCTTAGGTTAACTTCCCACATGATTATGAGTAGTTTGAAAGTTGTTTCATGGCTGTACACATCAACACAAAAAAGTTGTTATCTCAGTGCATGCAATGCTCAGACAATACAAATAGAATACATTTCAATTTTACACCAAAGCACTTACTGCAAACCTAATGGAAACAACTTAGATTAACTTTCCACATGATTATGAGTAGTTTGAAAGTTGTTTCATGGCTGTACACATCAACAGAAAAAAGTTGTTATCTCAGTGAATGCAATGCTTAGACAATACAAATAGTATACATTTCAATTTTACACCAAAGCATTTACTGCAGACCTAATGGAAACAACTTAGGTTAACTTTCCACATGATTATGAGTAGTTTGAAAGTTGTTTCATGGCTGTACACATAAAGACAAAAAAGTTGATTTCACGGTGAATAGAATGCTTTGACATAAAAGTAGTAAGCATTTCAATTTTACAACAAAGTACTTACTGCAAACCTAATGGAAACACTTTAGGTTAACTTTCCACATGATTATGAGTAGTTTGAAAGTTGTTTCATGGCTGCACACATCAACACAAAAAAGTTGTAATCTCAGTGCATGCAATGCTTAGACAATACAAATAGTATACATTTCAATTTTACACCAAAGCACTTACTGCAAACCTAATGGAAACACTTTAGGTTAACTTCCCACATGATTCCGAGATGTCTGAAAGATGTTTCATACCTGTGCACATAAAGACAAAAAAGTTGATTTCACAGTGAATAGAAAGCTTTGACATAAAAGTAGTATACATTTCATTTGTACTCAAAAGTCCTGACTGCAAACCTAATGCAAACACATTTGGTTAACTTCCCAGATGAATATGACTAGGTTTAAAGTTGTTTCATGCCTCAGTTCATCAAGACAAAAAAGTTACTTTCTCAGTACTACTATGCTCTGACATTAAGGAAGTACACATCTGAATTTTACACCAAAGTGCTTACTGCAAACTAATGGAAACACCTTAGGTTAACTTCCCACATGATTATGAGTAGTTTGAAAGTTGTTTCATGGCTGTACACATCAACACAAAAAAGTTGTTATCTCAGTGCATGCAATGCTTAGACAATACAAATAGTATACATTTCAATTTTACACCAAAGCACTTACTGCAAACCTAATGGAAACACCTTAGGTTAACTTCCCACATGATTCTGAGATGTCTGAAAGTTGTTTCATACTTGTGCACATAAAGACAAAAAAGTTGATTTCACAGTGAATTGAATGCTTTGACATAAAAGTAGTATACATTTCAATTTTACAACAAAGTACTAACTGCAAACCTAATGGAAACACTTTAGGTTAACTTTCCACATGATTATGAGTAGTATGAAAGTTGTTTGATGGCTGTACACATCAACACAAAAAAGTTGTTATCTCAGTGCATGCAATGCTTAGACAATACAAATAGTGTACATTTCAATTTTACACCAAAGCACTTACTGCAAACCTAATGGAAACACTTTAGGTTAACTTCCCACATGATTCTGAGATGCCTGAAAGTTGTTACATACCTGTGCACATAAAGACAAAAAAGTTGATTTCACAGTGAATAGAATGCCTTGACATAAAAGTAGTATACATTTCAATTGTACTCAAAAGTCCTGACTGCAAACCTAATGCAAACACATTTGGTTAACTTCCCAGATGAATATGACTAGGTTTAAAGTTGTTTCATGCCTCAGTTCATCAAGACAAAAAAGTTACTTTCTCAGTACTACTATGCTCTGACATTAAGGAAGTACACATCTGAAGTTTACACCAAAGTACTTACTGCAAACTAATGGAAACACCTTAGGTTAACTTCCCACATGATTATGAGTAGTTTGAAAGTTGTTTCATGGCTGTACACATCAACACAAAAAAGTTGTTATCTCAGTGCATGCAATGCTTAGACAATACAAATAGTATACATTTCAATTTTACACCAAAGCACTTACTGCAAACCTAATGGAAACACCTTAGGTTAACTTCCCACATGATTCTGAGATGTCTGAAAGTTGTTTCATACTTGTGCACATAAAGACAAAAAAGTTGATTTCACAGTGAATAGAATGCTTTGACATAAAAGTAGTATACATTTCAATTTTACAACAAAGTACTTACTGCAAACCTAATGGAAACACTTTAGGTTAACTTTCCACATGATTATGAGTAGTTTGAAAGTTGTTTCATGGCTGCACACATCAACACAAAAAAGATGTAATCTCAGTGCATGCAATGCTTAGACAATACAAATAGTATACATTTCAATTTTACACCAAAGCACTTACTGCAAACCTAATGGAAACACTTTAGGTTAACTTCCCACATGATTCTGAGATGTCTGAAAGTTGTTTCATACCTGTGCACATAAAGACAAAAAAGTTGATTTCACAGTGAATAGAAAGCTTTGACATAAAAGTAGTATACATTTCATTTGTACTCAAAAGTCCTGACTGCAAACCTAATGCAAACACATTTGGTTAGCTTCCCAGATGAATATGACTAGGTTTAAAGTTGTTTCATGCCTCAGTTCATCAAGACAAAAAAGTTACTTTCTCAGTACTACTATGCTCTGACATTAAGGAAGTACACATCTGAATTTTACACCGAAGTGCTTACTGCAAACTAATGGAAACACCTTAGGTTAACTTCCCACATGATTATGAGTAGTTTGAAAGTTGTTTCATGGCTGTACACATCAACACAAAAAAGTTGTTATCTCAGTGCATGCAATGCTTAGACAATACAAATAGTATACATTTCAATTTTACACCAAAGCACTTACTGCAAAACTAATGGAAACACCTTAGGTTAACTTCCCACATGATTCTGAGATGTCTGAAAGTTGTTTCATACTTGTGCACATAAAGACAAAAAAGTTGATTTCACAGTGAATTGAATGCTTTGACATAAAAGTAGTATACATTTCAATTTTACAACAAAGTACTTACTGCAAACCTAATGGAAACACTTTAGGTTAACTTTCCACATGATTATGAGTAGTTTGAAAGTTGTTTCATGGCTGCACACATCAACACAAAAAAGATGTAATCTCAGTGCATGCAATGCTTAGACAATACAAATAGTATACATTTCAATTTTACACCAAAGCACTTACTGCAAACCTAATGGAAACACTTTAGGTTAACTTCCCACATGATTCTGAGATGTCTGAAAGTTGTTTCATACCTGTGCACATAAAGACAAAAAAGTTGATTTCACAGTGAATAGAAAGCTTTGACATAAAAGTAGTATACATTTCATTTGTACTCAAAAGTCCTGACTGCAAACCTAATGCAAACACATTTGGTTAGCTTCCCAGATGAATATGACTAGGTTTAAAGTTGTTTCATGCCTCAGTTCATCAAGACAAAAAAGTTACTTTCTCAGTACTACTATGCTCTGACATTAAGGAAGTACACATCTGAATTTTACACCGAAGTGCTTACTGCAAACTAATGGAAACACCTTAGGTTAACTTCCCACATGATTATGAGTAGTTTGAAAGTTGTTTCATGGCTGTACACATCAACACAAAAAAGTTGTTATCTCAGTGCATGCAATGCTTAGACAATACAAATAGTATACATTTCAATTTTACACCAAAGCACTTACTGCAAAACTAATGGAAACACCTTAGGTTAACTTCCCACATGATTCTGAGATGTCTGAAAGTTGTTTCATACTTGTGCACATAAAGACAAAAAAGTTGATTTCACAGTGAATTGAATGCTTTGACATAAAAGTAGAATACATTTCCATTTTACAACAAAGTACTAACTGCAAACTTAATGGAAACACTTTAGGTTAACTTTACACATGATTATGAGTAGTATGAAAGTTGTTTCATGGCTGTACACATCAACACAAAAAAGTTGTTATCTCAGTGCATGCAATGCTTAGACAATACAAATAGTGTACATTTCAATTTTACACCAAAGCACTTACTGCAAACCTAATGGAAACACTTTAGGTTAACTTCCCACATGATTCTGAGATGTCTGAAAGTTGTTACATACCTGTGCACATAAAGACAAAGAAGTTGATTTCACAGTGAATAGAATGCTTTGACATAAAAGTAGTATACATTTCAATTGTACTCAAAAGTCCTGACTGCAAACCTAATGCAAACACATTTGGTTAACTTCCCAGATGAATATGACTAGGTTTAAAGTTGTTTCATGCCTCAGTTCATCAAGACAAAAAAGTTACTTTCTCAGTACTACTATGCTCTGACATTAAGGAAGTACACATCTGAAGTTTACACCAAAGAACTTACTGCAAACTAATGGAAACACCTTAGGTTAACTTCCCACATGATTATGAGTAGTTTGAAAGTTGTTTCATGGCTGTACACATCAACACAAAAAAGTTGTTATCTCAGTGCATGCAATGCTTAGACAATACAAATAGTATACATTTCAATTTTACACCAAAGCACTTACTGCAAACCTAATGGAAACACCTTAGGTTAACTTCCCACATGATTCTGAGATGTCTGAAAGTTGTTTCATACTTGTGCACATAAAGACAAAAAAGTTGATTTCACAGTGAATAGAATGCTTTGACATAAAAGTAGTATACATTTCAATTTTACAACAAAGTACTTACTGCAAACCTAATGGAAACACTTTAGGTTAACTTTCCACATGATTATGAGTAGTTTGAAAGTTGTTTCATGGCTGCAAACATCAACACAAAAAAGATGTAATCTCAGTGCATGCAATGCTTAGACAATACAAATAGTATACATTTCAATTTTACACCAAAGCACTTACTGCAAACCTAATGGAAACACTTTAGGTTAACTTCCCACATGATTCTGTGATGTCTGAAAGTTGTTTCATACCTGTGCACATAAAGACATAAAAGTTGATTTCACAGTGAATAGAAAGCTTTGACATAAAAGTAGTATACATTTCATTTGTACTCAAAAGTCCTGACTGCAAACCGAATGCAAACACATTTGGTTAACTTCCCAGATGAATATGACTTGGTTTAAAGTTGTTTCATGCCTCAGTTCATCAAGACAAAAAAAGTTACTTTCTCAGTACTACTATGCTCTGACATTAAGGAAGTACGCATCTGAATTTTACACCAAAGTGCTTACTGCAAACTAATGGAAACACCTTAGGTTAACTTCCCACATGATTATGAGTAGTTTGAAAGTTGTTTCATGGCTGTACACATCAACACAAAAAAGTTGTTATCTCAGTGCATGCAATGCTTAGACAATGCAAATAGTATACAATTCAATTTTACACCAAAGCACTTACTGCAAACCTAATGGAAACACCTTAGGTTAACTTCCCACATGATTCTGAGATGTCTGAAAGTTGTTTCATACTTGTGCACATAAAGACAAAAAAGTTGATTTCACAGTGAATAGAATGCTTTGACATAAAAGTAGTATACATTTCAATTTTACAACAAAGTACTTACTGCAAACCTAATGGAAACACTTTAGGTTAAATTTCCACATGATTATGAGTAGTTTGAAAGTTGTTTCATGGCTGTACACATCAACACAAAAAAGTTGTTATCTCAGTGCATGCAATGCTTAGACAATACAAATAGTGTACATTTCAATTTTACACCAAAGCACTTACTGCAAACCTAATGGAAACGCTTTAGGTTAACTTCCCACATGATTCTGAGATGTCTGAAAGTTGTTACATACCTGTGCACATAAAGACAAAAAAGTTGATTTCACAGTGAATAGAATGCTTTGACATAAAAGTAGTATACATTTCAATTGTACTCAAAAGTCCTGACTGCAAACCTAATGCAAACACATTTGGTTAACTTCCCAGATGAATATGACTAGGTTTAAAGTTGTTTCATGCCTCAGTTCATCAAGACAAAAAAGTTACTTTCTCAGTACTACTATGCTCTGACATTAAGGAAGTACACATCTGAAGTTTACACCAAAGTACTTACTGCAAACTAATGGAAACACCTTAGGTTAACTTCCCACATGATTATGAGTAGTTTGAAAGTTGTTTCATGGCTGTACACATCAACACAAAAAAGTTGTTATCTCAGTGCATGCAATGCTTAGACAATACAAATAGTATACATTTCAATTTTACACCAAAGCACTTACTGCAAACCTAATGGAAACACCTTAGGTTAACTTCCCACATGATTCTGAGATGTCTGAAAGTTGTTTCATACTTGTGCACATAAAGACAAAAAAGTTGATTTCACAGTGAACAGAATGCTTTGACATAAAAGTAGTATACATTTCAATTGTACTCAAAAGTCCTGACTGCAAACCTAATGCAAACACATTTGGTTAACTTCCCAGATGAATATGACTAGGTTTAAAGTTGTTTCATGCCTCAGTTCATCAAGACAAAAAAGTTACTTTCTCAGTACTACTATGCTCTGACATTAAGGAAGTACACATCTGAAGTTTACACCAAAGTACTTACTGCAAACTAATGGAAACACCTTAGGTTAACTTCCCACATGATTATGAGTAGTTTGAAAGTTGTTTCATGGCTGTACACATCAACACAAAAAAGTTGTTATCTCAGTGCATGCAATGCTTAGACAATACAAATAGTATACATTTCAATTTTACACCAAAGCACTTACTGCAAACCTAATGGAAACACCTTAGGTTAACTTCCCACATGATTCTGAGATGTCTGAAAGTTGTTTCATACTTGTGCACATAAAGACAAAAAAGTTGATTTCACAGTGAATAGAATGCTTTGACATAAAAGTAGTATACATTTCAATTTTACAACAAAGTACTTACTGCAAACCTAATGGAAACACTTTAGGTTAACTTTCCACATGATTATGAGTAGTTTGAAAGTTGTTTCATGGCTGCAAACATCAACACAAAAAAGATGTAATCTCAGTGCATGCAATGCTTAGACAATACAAATAGTGTACATTTCAATTTTACACCAAAGCACTTACTGCAAACCTAATGGAAACACCTTAGTTTAACTTCCCACATGATTCTGAGATGTCTGAAAGTTGTTTCATACTTGTGCACATAAAGACAAAAAAGTTGATTTCACAGTGAATAGAATGCTTTGACATAAAAGTAGTATACATTTCAATTTTACAACAAAGTACTTACTGCAAACCTAATGGAAACACTTTAGGTTAACTTTCCAGATGATTATGAGTAGTTTGAAAGTTGTTTCATGGCTGTACACATCAACACAAAAAAGTTGTTATCTCAGTGCATGCAATGCTTAGACAGTACAAATAGTGTACATTTCAATTTTACACCAAAGCACTTACTGCAAACCTAATGGAAACACTTTAGGTTAACTTCCCACATGATTCTGAGATGTCTGAAAGTTGTTACATACCTGTGCACATAAAGACAAAAAAGTTGATTTCACAGTGAATAGAATGCTTTGACATAAAAGTAGTATACATTTCAATTGTACTCAAAAGTCCTGACTGCAAACCTAATGCAAACACATTTGGTTAACTTCCCAGATGAATATGACTAGGTTTAAAGTTGTTTCATGCCTCAGTTCATCAAGACAAAAAAGTTACTTTCTCAGTACTACTATGCTCTGACATTAAGGAAGTACACATCTGAATTTTACACCAAAGTACTTACTGCAAACTAATGGAAACACCTTAGGTTAACTTCCCACATGATTATGAGTAGTTTGAAAGTTGTTTCATGGCTGTACACATCAACACAAAAAAGTTGTTATCTCAGTGCATGCAATGCTTAGACAATACAAATAGTATACATTTCAATTTTACACCAAAGCACTTACTGCAAACCTAATGGAAACAACTTAGATTAACTTCCCACATGATTCTGAGATGTCTGAAAGTTGTTTCATACCTGTGCACATCAAGACAAAAAAGTTGTTTTCTCAGTGCATGCAATGCTTTTACAATACAAATAGTATACATTTCAATTTTACACCAAAGCACTTACTGCAAACCTAATGGAAACACCTTAGGTTAACTTTCCACATGATTATGAGTAGTTTGAAAGTTGTTTCATGGGTGTACACATCAACAAAAAAAAGTTGTTATCTCAGTGAATGCAATGCTTAGACAATACAAATAGTGTACATTTCAATTTTACTACAAAGCACTTACTGCAAACCTAATGGAAACACCTTAGGTTAACTTCCCACATGATTCTGAGATGTCTGAAAGTTGTTTCATACCTGTGCACATAAAGACAAAAAAGTTGATTTCACAGTGAATAGAAAGCTTTGACATAAAAGTAGTATACATTTCATTTGTACTCAAAAGTCCTGACTGCAAACCTAATGCAAACACATTTGGTTAATTTCCCAGATCAATATGACTAGGTTTAAAGTTGTTTCATGCCTCAGTTCATCAAGACAAAAAAGTTACTTTCTCAGTACTACTATGCTCTGACATTAAGGAAGTACACATCTGAATTTTACACCAAAGTACTTACTGGAAACTAATGGAAACACCTTAGGTTAACTTCCCACATGATTATGAGTAGTTTGAAAGTTGTTTCATGGCTGTACACATCAACACAAAAAAGTTGTTATCTCAGTGCATGCAATGCTCAGACAATACAAATAGAATACATTTCAATTTTACACCAAAGCACTTACTGCAAACCTAATGGAAACAACTTAGATTAACTTTCCACATGATTATGAGTAGTTTGAAAGTTGTTTCATGGCTGTACACATCAACAGAAAAAAGTTGTTATCTCAGTGAATGCAATGCTTAGACAATACAAATAGTATACATTTCAATTTTACACCAAAGCATTTGCTGCAGACCTAATGGAAACAACTTAGGTTAACTTTCCACATGATTATGAGTAGTTTGAAAGTTGTTTCATGGCTGTACACATAAAGACAAAAAAGTTGATTTCACGGTGAATAGAATGCTTTGACATAAAAGTAGTAAGCATTTCAATTTTACAACAAAGTACTTACTGCAAACCTAATGGAAACACTTTAGGTTAACTTTCCACATGATTATGAGTAGTTTGAAAGTTGTTTCATGGCTGCACACATCAACACAAAAAAGTTGTAATCTCAGTGCATGCAATGCTTAGACAATACAAATAGTATACATTTCAATTTTACACCAAAGCACTTACTGCAAACCTAATGGAAACACTTTAGGTTAACTTCCCACATGATTCCGAGATGTCTGAAAGATGTTTCATACCTGTGCACATAAAGACAAAAAAGTTGATTTCACAGTGAATAGAAAGCTTTGACATAAAAGTAGTATACATTTCATTTGTACTCAAAAGTCCTGACTGCAAACCTAATGCAAACACATTTGGTTAACTTCCCAGATGAATATGACTAGGTTTAAAGTTGTTTCATGCCTCAGTTCATCAAGACAAAAAAGTTACTTTCTCAGTACTACTATGCTCTGACATTAAGGAAGTACACATCTGAATTTTACACCAAAGTGCTTACTGCAAACTAATGGAAACACCTTAGGTTAACTTCCCACATGATTATGAGTAGTTTGAAAGTTGTTTCATGGCTGTACACATCAACACAAAAAAGTTGTTATCTCAGTGCATGCAATGCTTAGACAATACAAATAGTATACATTTCAATTTTACACCAAAGCACTTACTGCAAACCTAATGGAAACACCTTAGGTTAACTTCCCACATGATTCTGAGATGTCTGAAAGTTGTTTCATACTTGTGCACATAAAGACAAAAAAGTTGATTTCACAGTGAATTGAATGCTTTGACATAAAAGTAGTATACATTTCAATTTTACAACAAAGTACTAACTGCAAACCTAATGGAAACACTTTAGGTTAACTTTCCACATGATTATGAGTAGTATGAAAGTTGTTTGATGGCTGTACACATCAACACAAAAAAGTTGTTATCTCAGTGCATGCAATGCTTAGACAATACAAATAGTGTACATTTCAATTTTACACCAAAGCACTTACTGCAAACCTAATGGAAACACTTTAGGTTAACTTCCCACATGATTCTGAGATGCCTGAAAGTTGTTACATACCTGTGCACATAAAGACAAAAAAGTTGATTTCACAGTGAATAGAATGCCTTGACATAAAAGTAGTATACATTTCAATTGTACTCAAAAGTCCTGACTGCAAACCTAATGCAAACACATTTGGTTAACTTCCCAGATGAATATGACTAGGTTTAAAGTTGTTTCATGCCTCAGTTCATCAAGACAAAAAAGTTACTTTCTCAGTACTACTATGCTCTGACATTAAGGAAGTACACATCTGAATTTTACACCAAAGTACTTACTGCAAACTAATGGAAACACCTTAGGTTAACTTCCCACATGATTATGAGTAGTTTGAAAGTTGTTTCATGGCTGTACACATCAACACAAAAAAGTTGTTATCTCAGTGCATGCAATGCTTAGACAATACAAATAGTATACATTTCAATTTTACACCAAAGCACTTACTGCAAACCTAATGGAAACAACTTAGATTAACTTCCCACATGATTCTGAGATGTCTGAAAGTTGTTTCATACCTGTGCACATCAAGACAAAAAAGTTGTTTTCTCAGTGCATGCAATGCTTTTACAATACAAATAGTATACATTTCAATTTTACACCAAAGCACTTACTGCAAACCTAATGGAAACACCTTAGGTTAACTTTCCACATGATTATGAGTAGTTTGAAAGTTGTTTCATGGGTGTACACATCAACAGAAAAAAGTTGTTATCTCAGTGAATGCAATGCTTAGACAATACAAATAGTGTACATTTCAATTTTACTACAAAGCACTTACTGCAAACCTAATGGAAACACCTTAGGTTAACTTCCCACATGATTCTGAGATGTCTGAAAGTTGTTTCATACCTGTGCACATAAAGACAAAAAAGTTGATTTCACAGTGAATAGAAAGCTTTGACATAAAAGTAGTATACATTTCATTTGTACTCAAAAGTCCTGACTGCAAACCTAATGCAAACACATTTGGTTAATTTCCCAGATCAATATGACTAGGTTTAAAGTTGTTTCATGCCTCAGTTCATCAAGACAAAAAAGTTACTTTCTCAGTACTACTATGCTCTGACATTAAGGAAGTACACATCTGAATTTTACACCAAAGTACTTACTGGAAACTAATGGAAACACCTTAGGTTAACTTCCCACATGATTATGAGTAGTTTGAAAGTTGTTTCATGGCTGTACACATCAACACAAAAAAGTTGTTATCTCAGTGCATGCAATGCTCAGACAATACAAATAGAATACATTTCAATTTTACACCAAAGCACTTACTGCAAACCTAATGGAAACAACTTAGATTAACTTTCCACATGATTATGAGTAGTTTGAAAGTTGTTTCATGGCTGTACACATCAACAGAAAAAAGTTGTTATCTCAGTGAATGCAATGCTTAGACAATACAAATAGTATACATTTCAATTTTACACCAAAGCATTTACTGCAGACCTAATGGAAACAACTTAGGTTAACTTTCCACATGATTATGAGTAGTTTGAAAGTTGTTTCATGGCTGTACACATAAAGACAAAAAAGTTGATTTCACGGTGAATAGAATGCTTTGACATAAAAGTAGTAAGCATTTCAATTTTACAACAAAGTACTTACTGCAAACCTAATGGAAACACTTTAGGTTAACTTTCCACATGATTATGAGTAGTTTGAAAGTTGTTTCATGGCTGCACACATCAACACAAAAAAGTTGTAATCTCAGTGCATGCAATGCTTAGACAATACAAATAGTATACATTTCAATTTTACACCAAAGCACTTACTGCAAACCTAATGGAAACACTTTAGGTTAACTTCCCACATGATTCCGAGATGTCTGAAAGATGTTTCATACCTGTGCACATAAAGACAAAAAAGTTGATTTCACAGTGAATAGAAAGCTTTGACATAAAAGTAGAATACATTTCATTTGTACTCAAAAGTCCTGACTGCAAACCTAATGCAAACACATTTGGTTAACTTCCCAGATGAATATGACTAGGTTTAAAGTTGTTTCATGCCTCAGTTCATCAAGACAAAAAAGTTACTTTCTCAGTACTACTATGCTCTGACATTAAGGAAGTACACATCTGAATTTTACACCAAAGTGCTTACTGCAAACTAATGGAAACACCTTAGGTTAACTTCCCACATGATTATGAGTAGTTTGAAAGTTGTTTCATGGCTGTACACATCAACACAAAAAAGTTGTTATCTCAGTGCATGCAATGCTTAGACAATACAAATAGTATACATTTCAATTTTACACCAAAGCACTTACTGCAAACCTAATGGAAACACCTTAGGTTAACTTCCCACATGATTCTGAGATGTCTGAAAGTTGTTTCATACTTGTGCACATAAAGACAAAAAAGTTGATTTCACAGTGAATTGAATGCTTTGACATAAAAGTAGTATACATTTCAATTTTACAACAAAGTACTAACTGCAAACCTAATGGAAACACTTTAGGTTAACTTTCCACATGATTATGAGTAGTATGAAAGTTGTTTGATGGCTGTACACATCAACACAAAAAAGTTGTTATCTCAGTGCATGCAATGCTTAGACAATACAAATAGTGTACATTTCAATTTTACACCAAAGCACTTACTGCAAACCTAATGGAAACACTTTAGGTTAACTTCCCACATGATTCTGAGATGCCTGAAAGTTGTTACATACCTGTGCACATAAAGACAAAAAAGTTGATTTCACAGTGAATAGAATGCCTTGACATAAAAGTAGTATACATTTCAATTGTACTCAAAAGTCCTGACTGCAAACCTAATGCAAACACATTTGGTTAACTTCCCAGATGAATATGACTAGGTTTAAAGTTGTTTCATGCCTCAGTTCATCAAGACAAAAAAGTTACTTTCTCAGTACTACTATGCTCTGACATTAAGGAAGTACACATCTGAAGTTTACACCAAAGTACTTACTGCAAACTAATGGAAACACCTTAGGTTAACTTCCCACATGATTATGAGTAGTTTGAAAGTTGTTTCATGGCTGTACACATCAACACAAAAAAGTTGTTATCTCAGTGCATGCAATGCTTAGACAATACAAATAGTATACATTTCAATTTTACACCAAAGCACTTACTGCAAACCTAATGGAAACACCTTAGGTTAACTTCCCACATGATTCTGAGATGTCTGAAAGTTGTTTCATACTTGTGCACATAAAGACAAAAAAGTTGATTTCACAGTGAATAGAATGCTTTGACATAAAAGTAGTATACATTTCAATTTTACAACAAAGTACTTACTGCAAACCTAATGGAAACACTTTAGGTTAACTTTCCACATGATTATGAGTAGTTTGAAAGTTGTTTCATGGCTGCACACATCAACACAAAAAAGATGTAATCTCAGTGCATGCAATGCTTAGACAATACAAATAGTATACATTTCAATTTTACACCAAAGCACTTACTGCAAACCTAATGGAAACACTTTAGGTTAACTTCCCACATGATTCTGAGATGTCTGAAAGTTGTTTCATACCTGTGCACATAAAGACAAAAAAGTTGATTTCACAGTGAATAGAAAGCTTTGACATAAAAGTAGTATACATTTCATTTGTACTCAAAAGTCCTGACTGCAAACCTAATGCAAACACATTTGGTTAGCTTCCCAGATGAATATGACTAGGTTTAAAGTTGTTTCATGCCTCAGTTCATCAAGACAAAAAAGTTACTTTCTCAGTACTACTATGCTCTGACATTAAGGAAGTACACATCTGAATTTTACACCGAAGTGCTTACTGCAAACTAATGGAAACACCTTAGGTTAACTTCCCACATGATTATGAGTAGTTTGAAAGTTGTTTCATGGCTGTACACATCAACACAAAAAAGTTGTTATCTCAGTGCATGCAATGCTTAGACAATACAAATAGTATACATTTCAATTTTACACCAAAGCACTTACTGCAAAACTAATGGAAACACCTTAGGTTAACTTCCCACATGATTCTGAGATGTCTGAAAGTTGTTTCATACTTGTGCACATAAAGACAAAAAAGTTGATTTCACAGTGAATTGAATGCTTTGACATAAAAGTAGAATACATTTCCATTTTACAACAAAGTACTAACTGCAAACCTAATGGAAACACTTTAGGTTAACTTTACACATGATTATGAGTAGTATGAAAGTTGTTTCATGGCTGTACACATCAACACAAAAAAGTTGTTATCTCAGTGCATGCAATGCTTAGACAATACAAATAGTGTACATTTCAATTTTACACCAAAGCACTTACTGCAAACCTAATGGAAACACTTTAGGTTAACTTCCCACATGATTCTGAGATGTCTGAAAGTTGTTACATACCTGTGCACATAAAGACAAAAAAGTTGATTTCACAGTGAATAGAATGCTTTGACATAAAAGTAGTATACATTTCAATTGTACTCAAAAGTCCTGACTGCAAACCTAATGCAAACACATTTGGTTAACTTCCCAGATGAATATGACTAGGTTTAAAGTTGTTTCATGCCTCAGTTCATCAAGACAAAAAAGTTACTTTCTCAGTACTACTATGCTCTGACATTAAGGAAGTACACATCTGAAGTTTACACCAAAGAACTTACTGCAAACTAATGGAAACACCTTAGGTTAACTTCCCACATGATTATGAGTAGTTTGAAAGTTGTTTCATGGCTGTACACATCAACACAAAAAAGTTGTTATCTCAGTGCATGCAATGCTTAGACAATACAAATAGTATACATTTCAATTTTACACCAAAGCACTTACTGCAAACCTAATGGAAACACCTTAGGTTAACTTCCCACATGATTCTGAGATGTCTGAAAGTTGTTTCATACTTGTGCACATAAAGACAAAAAAGTTGATTTCACAGTGAATAGAAAGCTTTGACATAAAAGTAGTATACATTTCATTTGTACTCAAAAGTCCTGACTGCAAACCGAATGCAAACACATTTGGTTAACTTCCCAGATGAATATGACTTGGTTTAAAGTTGTTTCATGCCTCAGTTCATCAAGACAAAAAAAGTTACTTTCTCAGTACTACTATGCTCTGACATTAAGGAAGTACGCATCTGAATTTTACACCAAAGTGCTTACTGCAAACTAATGGAAACACCTTAGGTTAACTTCCCACATGATTATGAGTAGTTTGAAAGTTGTTTCATGGCTGTACACATCAACACAAAAAAGTTGTTATCTCAGTGCATGCAATGCTTAGACAATGCAAATAGTATACAATTCAATTTTACACCAAAGCACTTACTGCAAACCTAATGGAAACACCTTAGGTTAACTTCCCACATGATTCTGAGATGTCTGAAAGTTGTTTCATACTTGTGCACATAAAGACAAAAAAGTTGATTTCACAGTGAATAGAATGCTTTGACATAAAAGTAGTATACATTTCAATTTTACAACAAAGTACTTACTGCAAACCTAATGGAAACACTTTAGGTTAAATTTCCACATGATTATGAGTAGTTTGAAAGTTGTTTCATGGCTGTACACATCAACACAAAAAAGTTGTTATCTCAGTGCATGCAATGCTTAGACAATACAAATAGTGTACATTTCAATTTTACACCAAAGCACTTACTGCAAACCTAATGGAAACGCTTTAGGTTAACTTCCCACATGATTATGAGTAGTTTGAAAGTTGTTTCATGGCTGTACACATCAACACAAAAAAGTTGTTATCTCAGTGCATGCAATGCTTAGACAATGCAAATAGTATACAATTCAATTTTACACCAAAGCACTTACTGCAAACCTAATGGAAACACCTTAGGTTAACTTCCCACATGATTCTGAGATGTCTGAAAGTTGTTTCATACCTGTGCACATAAAGACAAAAAAGTTGATTTCACAGTGAATAGAATGCTTTGACAGAAAAGTAGTATACATTTCAATTGTACTCAAAAGTCCTGACTGCAAACCTAATGCAAACACATTTGGTTAACTTCCCAGATGAATATGACTAGGTTTAAAGTTGTTTCATGCCTCAGTTCATCAAGACAAAAAAGTTACTTTCTCAGTACTACTATGCTCTGACATTAAGGAAGTACACATCTGAAGTTTACACCAAAGTACTTACTGCAAACTAATGGAAACACCTTAGGTTAACTTCCCACATGATTATGAGTAGTTTGAAAGTTGTTTCATGGCTGTACACATCAACACAAAAAAGTTGTTATCTCAGTGCATGCAATGCTTAGACAATACAAATAGTATACATTTCAATTTTACACCAAAGCACTTACTGCAAACCTAATGGAAACACCTTAGGTTAACTTCCCACATGATTCTGAGATGTCTGAAAGTTGTTTCATACTTGTGCACATAAAGACAAAAAAGTTGATTTCACAGTGAATAGAATGCTTTGACATAAAAGTAGTATACATTTCAAATTTACAACAAAGTACTTACTGCAAACCTAATGGAAACACTTTAGGTTAACTTTCCACATGATTATGAGTAGTTTGAAAGTTGTTTCATGGCTGCACACATCAACACAAAAAAGATGTAATCTCAGTGCATGCAATGCTTAGACAATACAAATAGTATACATTTCAATTTTACACCAAAGCACTTACTGCAAACCTAATGGAAACACTTTAGGTTAACTTCCCACATGATTCTGAGATGTCTGAAAGTTGTTTCATACCTGTGCACATAAAGACATAAAAGTTGATTTCACAGTGAATAGAAAGCTTTGACATAAAAGTAGTATACATTTCATTTGTACTCAAAAGTCCTGACTGCAAACCGAATGCAAACACATTTGGTTAACTTCCGAGATGAATATGACTTGGTTTAAAGTTGTTTCATGCCTCAGTTCATCAAGACAAAAAAAGTTACTTTCTCAGTACTACTATGCTCTGACATTAAGGAAGTACACATCTGAAGTTTACACCAAAGTACTTACTGCAAACTAATGGAAACACCTTAGGTTAACTTCCCACATGATTATGAGTAGTTTGAAAGTTGTTTCATGGCTGTACACATCAACACAAAAAAGTTGTTATCTCAGTGCATGCAATGCTTAGACAATACAAATAGTATACATTTCAATTTTACACCAAAGCACTTACTGCAAACCTAATGGAAACACCTTAGGTTAACTTCCCACATGATTCTGAGATGTCTGAAAGTTGTTTCATACTTGTGCACATAAAGACAAAAAAGTTGATTTCACAGTGAATAGAATGCTTTGACATAAAAGTAGTATACATTTCAATTTTACAACAAAGTACTTACTGCAAACCTAATGGAAACACTTTAGGTTAACTTTCCACATGATTATGAGTAGTTTGAAAGTTGTTTCATGGCTGCAAACATCAACACAAAAAAGATGTAATCTCAGTGCATGCAATGCTTAGACAATACAAATAGTGTACATTTCAATTTTACACCAAAGCACTTACTGCAAACCTAATGGAAACACTTTAGGTTAACTTCCCACATGATTCTGTGATGTCTGAAAGTTGTTTCATACCTGTGCACATAAAGACATAAAAGTTGATTTCACAGTGAATAGAAAGCTTTGACATAAAAGTAGTATACATTTCATTTGTACTCAAAAGTCCTGACTGCAAACCGAATGCAAACACATTTGGTTAACTTCCCAGATGAATATGACTTGGTTTAAAGTTGTTTCATGCCTCAGTTCATCAAGACAAAAAAAGTTACTTTCTCAGTACTACTATGCTCTGACATTAAGGAAGTACACATCTGAATTTTACACCAAAGTGCTTACTGCAAACTAATGGAAACACCTTAGGTTAACTTCCCGCATGATTATGAGTAGTTTGAAAGTTGTTTCATGGCTGTACACATCAACACAAAAAAGTTGTTATCTCAGTGCATGCAATGCTTAGACAATGCAAATAGTATACAATTCAATTTTACACCAAAGCACTTACTGCAAACCTAATGGAAACACCTTAGGTTAACTTCCCACATGATTCTGAGATGTCTGAAAGTTGTTTCATACTTGTGCACATAAAGACAAAAAAGTTGATTTCACAGTGAATAGAATGCTTTGACATAAAAGTAGTATACATTTCAATTTTACAACAAAGTACTTACTGCAAACCTAATGGAAACACTTTAGGTTAAATTTCCACATGATTATGAGTAGTTTGAAAGTTGTTTCATGGCTGTACACATCAACACAAAAAAGTTGTTATCTCAGTGCATGCAATGCTTAGACAATACAAATAGTGTACATTTCAATTTTACACCAAAGCACTTACTGCAAACCTAATGGAAACACTTTAGGTTAACTTCCCACATGATTCTGAGATGTCTGAAAGTTGTTACATACCTGTGCACATAAAGACAAAAAAGTTGATTTCACAGTGAATAGAATGCTTTGACAGAAAAGTAGTATACATTTCAATTGTACTCAAAAGTCCTGACTGCAAACCTAATGCAAACACATTTGGTTAACTTCCCAGATGAATATGACTAGGTTTAAAGTTGTTTCATGCCTCAGTTCATCAAGACAAAAAAGTTACTTTCTCAGTACTACTATGCTCTGACATTAAGGAAGTACACATCTGAAGTTTACACCAAAGTACTTACTGCAAACTAATGGAAACACCTTAGGTTAACTTCCCACATGATTATGAGTAGTTTGAAAGTTGTTTCATGGCTGTACACATCAACACAAAAAAGTTGTTATCTCAGTGCATGCAATGCTTAGACAATACAAATAGTATACATTTCAATTTTACACCAAAGCACTTACTGCAAACCTAATGGAAACACCTTAGGTTAACTTCCCACATGATTCTGAGATGTCTGAAAGTTGTTTCATACTTGTGCACATAAAGACAAAAAAGTTGATTTCACAGTGAATAGAATGCTTTGACATAAAAGTAGTATACATTTCAAATTTACAACAAAGTACTTACTGCAAACCTAATGGAAACACTTTAGGTTAACTTTCCACATGATTATGAGTAGTTTGAAAGTTGTTTCATGGCTGCACACATCAACACAAAAAAGATGTAATCTCAGTGCATGCAATGCTTAGACAATACAAATAGTATACATTTCAATTTTACACCAAAGCACTTACTGCAAACCTAATGGAAACACTTTAGGTTAACTTCCCACATGATTCTGAGATGTCTGAAAGTTGTTTCATACCTGTGCACATAAAGACATAAAAGTTGATTTCACAGTGAATAGAAAGCTTTGACATAAAAGTAGTATACATTTCATTTGTACTCAAAAGTCCTGACTGCAAACCGAATGCAAACACATTTGGTTAACTTCCGAGATGAATATGACTTGGTTTAAAGTTGTTTCATGCCTCAGTTCATCAAGACAAAAAAAGTTACTTTCTCAGTACTACTATGCTCTGACATTAAGGAAGTACACATCTGAAGTTTACACCAAAGTACTTACTGCAAACTAATGGAAACACCTTAGGTTAACTTCCCACATGATTATGAGTAGTTTGAAAGTTGTTTCATGGCTGTACACATCAACACAAAAAAGTTGTTATCTCAGTGCATGCAATGCTTAGACAATACAAATAGTATACATTTCAATTTTACACCAAAGCACTTACTGCAAACCTAATGGAAACACCTTAGGTTAACTTCCCACATGATTCTGAGATGTCTGAAAGTTGTTTCATACTTGTGCACATAAAGACAAAAAAGTTGATTTCACAGTGAATAGAATGCTTTGACATAAAAGTAGTATACATTTCAATTTTACAACAAAGTACTTACTGCAAACCTAATGGAAACACTTTAGGTTAACTTTCCACATGATTATGAGTAGTTTGAAAGTTGTTTCATGGCTGCAAACATCAACACAAAAAAGATGTAATCTCAGTGCATGCAATGCTTAGACAATACAAATAGTGTACATTTCAATTTTACACCAAAGCACTTACTGCAAACCTAATGGAAACACTTTAGGTTAACTTCCCACATGATTCTGTGATGTCTGAAAGTTGTTTCATACCTGTGCACATAAAGACATAAAAGTTGATTTCACAGTGAATAGAAAGCTTTGACATAAAAGTAGTATACATTTCATTTGTACTCAAAAGTCCTGACTGCAAACCGAATGCAAACACATTTGGTTAACTTCCCAGATGAATATGACTTGGTTTAAAGTTGTTTCATGCCTCAGTTCATCAAGACAAAAAAAGTTACTTTCTCAGTACTACTATGCTCTGACATTAAGGAAGTACACATCTGAATTTTACACCAAAGTGCTTACTGCAAACTAATGGAAACACCTTAGGTTAACTTCCCGCATGATTATGAGTAGTTTGAAAGTTGTTTCATGGCTGTACACATCAACACAAAAAAGTTGTTATCTCAGTGCATGCAATGCTTAGACAATGCAAATAGTATACAATTCAATTTTACACCAAAGCACTTACTGCAAACCTAATGGAAACACCTTAGGTTAACTTCCCACATGATTCTGAGATGTCTGAAAGTTGTTTCATACTTGTGCACATAAAGACAAAAAAGTTGATTTCACAGTGAATAGAATGCTTTGACATAAAAGTAGTATACATTTCAATTTTACAACAAAGTACTTACTGCAAACCTAATGGAAACACTTTAGGTTAAATTTCCACATGATTATGAGTAGTTTGAAAGTTGTTTCATGGCTGTACACATCAACACAAAAAAGTTGTTATCTCAGTGCATGCAATGCTTAGACAATACAAATAGTGTACATTTCAATTTTACACCAAAGCACTTACTGCAAACCTAATGGAAACACTTTAGGTTAACTTCCCACATGATTCTGAGATGTCTGAAAGTTGTTACATACCTGTGCACATAAAGACAAAAAAGTTGATTTCACAGTGAATAGAATGCTTTGACAGAAAAGTAGTATACATTTCAATTGTACTCAAAAGTCCTGACTGCAAACCTAATGCAAACACATTTGGTTAACTTCCCAGATGAATATGACTAGGTTTAAAGTTGTTTCATGCCTCAGTTCATCAAGACAAAAAAGTTACTTTCTCAGTACTACTATGCTCTGACATTAAGGAAGTACACATCTGAAGTTTACACCAAAGTACTTACTGCAAACTAATGGAAACACCTTAGGTTAACTTCCCACATGATTATGAGTAGTTTGAAAGTTGTTTCATGGCTGTACACATCAACACAAAAAAGTTGTTATCTCAGTGCATGCAATGCTTAGACAATACAAATAGTATACATTTCAATTTTACACCAAAGCACTTACTGCAAACCTAATGGAAACACCTTAGGTTAACTTCCCACATGATTCTGAGATGTCTGAAAGTTGTTTCATACTTGTGCACATAAAGACAAAAAAGTTGATTTCACAGTGAATAGAATGCTTTGACATAAAAGTAGTATACATTTCAAATTTACAACAAAGTACTTACTGCAAACCTAATGGAAACACTTTAGGTTAACTTTCCACATGATTATGAGTAGTTTGAAAGTTGTTTCATGGCTGCACACATCAACACAAAAAAGATGTAATCTCAGTGCATGCAATGCTTAGACAATACAAATAGTATACATTTCAATTTTACACCAAAGCACTTACTGCAAACCTAATGGAAACACTTTAGGTTAACTTCCCACATGATTCTGAGATGTCTGAAAGTTGTTTCATACCTGTGCACATAAAGACATAAAAGTTGATTTCACAGTGAATAGAAAGCTTTGACATAAAAGTAGTATACATTTCATTTGTACTCAAAAGTCCTGACTGCAAACCGAATGCAAACACATTTGGTTAACTTCCCAGATGAATATGACTTGGTTTAAAGTTGTTTCATGCCTCAGTTCATCAAGACAAAAAAAGTTACTTTCTCAGTACTACTATGCTCTGACATTAAGGAAGTACACATCTGAATTTTACACCGAAGTGCTTACTGCAAACTAATGGAAACACCTTAGGTTAACTTCCCACATGATTATGAGTAGTTTGAAAGTTGTTTCATGGCTGTACACATCAACACAAAAAAGTTGTTATCTCAGTGCATGCAATGCTTAGACAATACAAATAGTATACAATTCAATTTTACACCAAAGCACTTACTGCAAACCTAATGGAAACACCTTAGGTTAACTTCCCACATGATTCTGAGATGTCTGAAAGTTGTTTCATACTTGTGCACATAAAGACAAAAAAGTTGATTTCACAGTGAATAGAATGTTTTGACATAAAAGTAGTATACATTTCAATTTTACAACAAAGTACTTACTGCAAACCTAATGGAAACACTTTAGGTTAAATTTCCACATGATTATGAGTAGTTTGAAAGTTGTTTCATGGCTGTACACATCAACACAAAAAAGTTGTTATCTCAGTGCATGCAATGCTTAGACAATACAAATAGTATACATTTCAATTTTACACCAAAGCACTTACTGCAAACCTAATGGAAACAACTTAGATTAACTTCCCACATGATTCTGAGATGTCTGAAAGTTGTTTCATACCTGTGCACATCAAGACAAAAAAGTTGTTTTCTCAGTGCATGCAATGCTTTTACAATACAAATAGTATACATTTCAATTTTACACCAAAGCACTTACTGCAAACCTAATGGAAACACTTTAGGTTAACTTTCCACATGATTATGAGTAGTTTGAAAGTTGTTTTATGGCTGCACACATCAACACAAAAAAGTTGTAATCTCAGTGCATGCAATGCTTAGACAATACAAATAGTATACATTTCAATTTTACACCAAAGCACTTACTGCAAACCTAATGGAAACACTTTAGGTTAACTTCCCACATGATTCTGAGATGTCTGAAAGTTGTTACATACCTGTGCACATAAAGACAAAAAAGTTGATTTCACAGTGAATAGAATGCTTTGACATAAAAGTAGTATACATTTCAATTGTACTCAAAAGTCCTGACTGCAAACCTAATGCAAACACATTTGGTTAACTTCCCAGATGAATATGACTAGGTTTAAAGTTGTTTCATGCCTCAGTTCATCAAGACAAAAAAGTTACTTTCTCAGTACTACTATGCTCTGACATTAAGGAAGTACACATCTGAATTTTACACCAAAGTACTTACTGCAAACTAATGGAAACACCTTAGGTTAACTTCCCACATGATTATGAGTAGTTTGAAAGTTGTTTCATGGCTGTACACATCAACACAAAAAAGTTGTTATCTCAGTGCATGCAATGCTTAGACAATACAAATAGTATACATTTCAATTTTACACCAAAGCACTTACTGCAAACCTAATGGAAACACCTTAGGTTAACTTCCCACATGATTCTGAGATGTCTGAAAGTTGTTTCATACTTGTGCACATAAAGACAAAAAAGTTGATTTCACAGTGAATAGAATGCTTTGACATAAAAGTAGTATACATTTCAATTTTACAACAAAGTACTTACTGCAAACCTAATGGAAACACTTTAGGTTAACTTTCCAGATGATTATGAGTAGTTTGAAAGTTGTTTCATGGCTGTACACATCAACACAAAAAAGTTGTTATCTCAGTGCATGCAATGCTTAGACAGTACAAATAGTGTACATTTCAATTTTACACCAAAGCACTTACTGCAAACCTAATGGAAACACTTTAGGTTAACTTCCCACATGATTCTGAGATGTCTGAAAGTTGTTACATACCTGTGCACATAAAGACAAAAAAGTTGATTTCACAGTGAATAGAATGCTTTGACATAAAAGTAGTATACATTTCAATTGTACTCAAAAGTCCTGACTGCAAACCTAATGCAAACACATTTGGTTAACTTCCCAGATGAATATGACTAGGTTTAAAGTTGTTTCATGCCTCAGTTCATCAAGACAAAAAAGTTACTTTCTCAGTACTACTATGCTCTGACATTAAGGAAGTACACATCTGAATTTTACACCAAAGTACTTACTGCAAACTAATGGAAACACCTTAGGTTAACTTCCCACATGATTATGAGTAGTTTGAAAGTTGTTTCATGGCTGTACACATCAACACAAAAAAGTTGTTATCTCAGTGCATGCAATGCTTAGACAATACAAATAGTATACATTTCAATTTTACACCAAAGCACTTACTGCAAACCTAATGCAAACACATTTGGTTAACTTCCCAGATGAATATGACTAGGTTTAAAGTTGTTTCATGCCTCAGTTCATCAAGACAAAAAAGTTACTTTCTCAGTACTACTATGCTCTGACATTAAGGAAGTACACATCTGAATTTTACACCGAAGTGCTTACTGCAAACTAATGGAAACACCTTAGGTTAACTTCCCACATGATTATGAGTAGTTTGAAAGTTGTTTCATGGCTGTACACATCAACACAAAAAAGTTGTTATCTCAGTGCATGCAATGCTTAGACAATACAAATAGTATACATTTCAATTTTACACCAAAGCACTTACTGCAAAACTAATGGAAACACCTTAGGTTAACTTCCCACATGATTCTGAGATGGCTGAAAGTTGTTACATACCTGTGCACATAAAGACAAAAAAGTTGATTTCACAGTGAATTGAATGCTTTGACATAAAAGTAGTATACATTTCAATTTTACAACAAAGTACTAACTGCAAACCTAATGGAAACACTTTAGGTTAACTTTCCACATGATTATGAGTAGTATGAAAGTTGTTTCATGGCTGTACACATCAACACAAAAAAGTTGTTATCTCAGTGCATGCAATGCTTAGACAATACAAATAGTGTACATTTCAATTTTACACCAAAGCAGTTACTGCTAACCTAATGGAAACACTTTAGGTTAACTTCCCACATGATTCTGAGATGTCTGAAAGTTGTTACATACCTGTGCACATAAAGACAAAAAAGTTGATTTCACAGTGAATAGAATGCTTTGACATAAAAGTAGTATACATTTCAATTGTACTCAAAAGTCCTGACTGCAAACCTAATGCAAACACATTTGGTTAACTTCCCAGATGAATATGACTAGGTTTAAAGTTGTTTCATGCCTCAGTTCATCAAGACAAAAAAGTTACTTTCTCAGTACTACTATGCTCTGACATTAAGGAAGTACACATCTGAAGTTTACACCAAAGTACTTACTGCAAACTAATGGAAACACCTTAGGTTAACTTCCCACATGATTATGAGTAGTTTGAAAGTTGTTTCATGGCTGTACACATCAACACAAAAAAGTTGTTATCTCAGTGCATGCAATGCTTAGACAATACAAATAGTATACATTTCAATTTTACACCAAAGCACTTACTGCAAACCTAATGGAAACACCTTAGGTTAACTTCCCACATGATTCTGAGATGTCTGAAAGTTGTTTCATACTTGTGCACATAAAGACAAAAAAGTTGATTTCACAGTGAATAGAATGCTTTGACATAAAAGTAGTATACATTTCAATTTTACAACAAAGTACTTACTGCAAACCTAATGGAAACACTTTAGGTTAACTTTCCACATGATTATGAGTAGTTTGAAAGTTGTTTCATGGCTGCAAACATCAACACAAAAAAGATGTAATCTCAGTGCATGCAATGCTTAGACAATACAAATAGTATACATTTCAATTTTACACCAAAGCACTTACTGCAAACCTAATGGAAACACTTTAGGTTAACTTCCCACATGATTCTGTGATGTCTGAAAGTTGTTTCATACCTGTGCACATAAAGACATAAAAGTTGATTTCACAGTGAATAGAAAGCTTTGACATAAAAGTAGTATACATTTCATTTGTACTCAAAAGTCCTGACTGCAAACCGAATGCAAACACATTTGGTTAACTTCCCAGATGAATATGACTTGGTTTAAAGTTGTTTCATGCCTCAGTTCATCAAGACAAAAAAAGTTACTTTCTCAGTACTACTATGCTCTGACATTAAGGAAGTACACATCTGAAGTTTACACCAAAGTACTTACTGCAAACTAATGGAAACACCTTAGGTTAACTTCCCACATGATTATGAGTAGTTTGAAAGTTGTTTCATGGCTGTACACATCAACACAAAAAAGTTGTTATCTCAGTGCATGCAATGCTTAGACAATACAAATAGTATACAATTCAATTTTACAACAAAGCACTTACTGCAAACCTAATGGAAACACCTTAGGTTAACTTCCCACATGATTCTGAGATGTCTGAAAGTTGTTTCATACTTGTGCACATAAAGACAAAAAAGTTGATTTCACAGTGAATAGAATGTTTTGACATAAAAGTAGTATACATTTCAATTTTACAACAAAGTACTTACTGCAAACCTAATGGAAACACTTTAGGTTAAATTTCCACATGATTATGAGTAGTTTGAAAGTTGTTTCATGGCTGTACACATCAACACAAAAAAGTTGTTATCTCAGTGCATGCAATGCTTAGACAATACAAATAGTATACATTTCAATTTTACACCAAAGCACTTACTGCAAACCTAATGGAAACAACTTAGATTAACTTCCCACATGATTCTGAGATGTCTGAAAGTTGTTTCATACCTGTGCACATCAAGACAAAAAAGTTGTTTTCTCAGTGCATGCAATGCTTTTACAATACAAATAGTATACATTTCAATTTTACACCAAAGCACTTACTGCAAACCTAATGGAAACACTTTAGGTTAACTTTCCACATGATTATGAGTAGTTTGAAAGTTGTTTTATGGCTGCACACATCAACACAAAAAAGTTGTAATCTCAGTGCATGCAATGCTTAGACAATACAAATAGTATACATTTCAATTTTACACCAAAGCACTTACTGCAAACCTAATGGAAACACTTTAGGTTAACTTCCCACATGATTCTGAGATGTCTGAAAGTTGTTACATACCTGTGCACATAAAGACAAAAAAGTTGATTTCACAGTGAATAGAATGCTTTGACATAAAAGTAGTATACATTTCAATTGTACTCAAAAGTCCTGACTGCAAACCTAATGCAAACACATTTTGTTAACTTCCCAGATGAATATGACTAGGTTTAAAGTTGTTTCATGCCTCAGTTCATCAAGACAAAAAAGTTACTTTCTCAGTACTACTATGCTCTGACATTAAGGAAGTACACATCTGAATTTTACACCAAAGTTCTTACTGCAAACTAATGGAAACACCTTAGGTTAACTTCCCACATGATTATGAGTAGTTTGAAAGTTGTTTCATGGCTGTACACATCAACACAAAAAAGTTGTTATCTCAGTGCATGCAATGCTTAGACAATACAAATGGTATACATTTCAATTTTACACCAAAGCACTTACTGCAAACCTAATGGAAACAACTTAGATTAACTTCCCACATGATTCTGAGATGTCTGAAAGTTGTTTCATACCTGTGCACATCAAGACAAAAAAGTTGTTTTCTCAGTGCATGCAATGCTTTTACAATACAAATAGTATACATTTCAATTTTTCACCAAAGCACTTACTGCAAACCTAATGGAAACACCTTAGGTTAACTTTCCACATGATTATGAGTAGTTTGAAAGTTGTTTCATGGCTGTACACATCAACACAAAAAAGTTGTTATCTCAGTGCATGCAATGCTTAGACAATACAAATAGTGTACATTTCAATTTTACTACAAAGCACTTACTGCAAACCTAATGGAAACACCTTAGGTTAACTTCCCACATGATTCTGAGATGTCTGAAAGTTGTTACATACCTGTGCACATAAAGACAAAAAAGTTGATTTCACAGTGAATAGAATGCTTTGACATAAAAGTAGTATACATTTCAATTGTACTCAAAAGTCCTGACTGCAAACCTAATGCAAACACATTTGGTTAACTTCCCAGATGAATATGACTAGGTTTAAAGTTGTTTCATGCCTCAGTTCATCAAGACAAAAAAGTTACTTTCTCAGTACTACTATGCTCTGACATTAAGGAAGTACACATCTGAATTTTACACCAAAGTACTTACTGCAAACTAATGGAAACACCTTAGGTTAACTTCCCACATGATTATGAGTAGTTTGAAAGTTGTTTCATGGCTGTACACATCAACACAAAAAAGTTGTTATCTCAGTGCATGCAATGCTTAGACAATACAAATAGTATACATTTCAATTTTACACCAAAGCACTTACTGCAAACTTAATGGAAACACCTTAGGTTAACTTCCCACATGATTCTGAGATGTCTGAAAGTTGTTTCATACTTGTGCACATAAAGACAAAAAAGTTGATTTCACAGTGAATAGAATGTTTTGACATAAAAGTAGTATACATTTCAATTTTACAACAAAGTACTTACTGCAAACCTAATGGAAACACTTTAGGTTAAATTTCCACATGATTATGAGTAGTTTGAAAGTTGTTTCATGGCTGTACACATCAACACAAAAAAGTTGTTATCTCAGTGCATGCAATGCTTAGACAATACAAATAGTATACATTTCAATTTTACACCAAAGCACTTACTGCAAACCTAATGGAAACAACTTAGATTAACTTCCCACATGATTCTGAGATGTCTGAAAGTTGTTTCATACCTGTGCACATCAAGACAAAAAAGTTGTTTTCTCAGTGCATGCAATGCTTTTACAATACAAATAGTATACATTTCAATTTTACACCAAAGCACTTACTGCAAACCTAATGGAAACACTTTAGGTTAACTTTCCACATGATTATGAGTAGTTTGAAAGTTGTTTTATGGCTGCACACATCAACACAAAAAAGTTGTAATCTCAGTGCATGCAATGCTTAGACAATACAAATAGTATACATTTCAATTTTACACCAAAGCACTTACTGCAAACCTAATGGAAACACTTTAGGTTAACTTCCCACATGATTCTGAGATGTCTGAAAGTTGTTACATACCTGTGCACATAAAGACAAAAAAGTTGATTTCACAGTGAATAAAATGCTTTGACATAAAAGTAGTATACATTTCAATTGTACTCAAAAGTCCTGACTGCAAACCTAATGCAAACACATTTGGTTAACTTCCCAGATGAATATGACTAGGTTTAAAGTTGTTTCATGCCTCAGTTCATCAAGACAAAAAAGTTACTTTCTCAGTACTACTATGCTCTGACATTAAGGAAGTACACATCTGAATTTTACACCAAAGTTCTTACTGCAAACTAATGGAAACACCTTAGGTTAACTTCCCACATGATTATGAGTAGTTTGAAAGTTGTTTCATGGCTGTACACATCAACACAAAAAAGTTGTTATCTCAGTGCATGCAATGCTTAGACAATACAAATGGTATACATTTCAATTTTACACCAAAGCACTTACTGCAAACCTAATGGAAACAACTTAGATTAACTTCCCACATGATTCTGAGATGTCTGAAAGTTGTTTCATACCTGTGCACATCAAGACAAAAAAGTTGTTTTCTCAGTGCATGCAATGCTTTTACAATACAAATAGTATACATTTCAATTTTTCACCAAAGCACTTACTGCAAACCTAATGGAAACACCTTAGGTTAACTTTCCACATGATTATGAGTAGTTTGAAAGTTGTTTCATGGCTGTACACATCAACACAAAAAAGTTGTTATCTCAGTGCATGCAATGCTTAGACAATACAAATAGTGTACATTTCAATTTTACTACAAAGCACTTACTGCAAACCTAATGGAAACACCTTAGGTTAACTTCCCACATGATTCTGAGATGTCTGAAAGTTGTTACATACCTGTGCACATAAAGACAAAAAAGTTGATTTCACAGTGAATAGAATGCTTTGACATAAAAGTAGTATACATTTCAATTGTACTCAAAAGTCCTGACTGCAAACCTAATGCAAACACATTTGGTTAACTTCCCAGATGAATATGACTAGGTTTAAAGTTGTTTCATGCCTCAGTTCATCAAGACAAAAAAGTTACTTTCTCAGTACTACTATGCTCTGACATTAAGGAAGTACACATCTGAATTTTACACCAAAGTACTTACTGCAAACTAATGGAAACACCTTAGGTTAACTTCCCACATGATTATGAGTAGTTTGAAAGTTGTTTCATGGCTGTACACATCAACACAAAAAAGTTGTTATCTCAGTGCATGCAATGCTTAGACAATACAAATAGTATACATTTCAATTTTACACCAAAGCACTTACTGCAAACTTAATGGAAACACCTTAGGTTAACTTCCCACATGATTCTGAGATGTCTGAAAGTTGTTTCATACTTGTGCACATAAAGACAAAAAAGTTGATTTCACAGTGAATAGAATGCTTTGACATAAAAGTAGTATACATTTCAATTTTACAACAAAGTACTTACTGCAAACCTAATGGAAACACTTTAGGTTAACTTTCCACATGATTATGGGTAGTTTGAAAGTTGTTTCATGGCTGTACACATCAACACAAAAAAGTTGTTATCTCAGTGCATGCAATGCTTAGACAATACAAATAGTGTACATTTCAATTTTACACCAAAGCACTTACTGCAAACCTAATGGAAACACTTTAGGTTAACTTCCCACATGATTCTGAGATGTCTGAAAGTTGTTACATACCTGTGCACATAAAGACAAAAAAGTTGATTTCACAGTGAATAGAATGCTTTGACATAAAAGTAGTATACATTTCAATTGTACTCAAAAGTCCTGACTGCAAACCTAATGCAAACACATTTGGTTAACTTCCCAGATGAATATGACTAGGTTTACAGTTGTTTCATGCCTCAGTTCATCAAGACAAAAAAGTTACTTTCTCAGTACTACTATGCTCTGACATTAAGGAAGTACACATCTGAATTTTACACCAATGTACTTACTGCAAACCTAATGGAAACAACTTAGATTAACTTCCCACATAATTCTGAGATGTCTGAAAGTTGTTTCATACCTGTGCACATCAAGACAAAAAAGTTGTTTTCTCAGTGCATGCAATGCTTTTACAATACAAATAGTATACATTTCAATTTTACACCAAAGCATTTTCTGCAGACCTAATGGAAACACCTTAGGTTAACTTTCCACATGATTATGAGTAGTTTGAAAGTTGTTTCATGGCTGTACACATCAACAGAAAAAAGTTGTTATCTCAGTGAATGCAATGCTTAGACAATACAAATAGTATACATTTCAATTTTACACCAAAGCATTTACTGCAGACCTAATGGAAACACCTTAGGTTAACTTTCCACATGATTATGAGTAGTTTGAAAGTTGTTTCATGGCTGTACACATAAAGACAAAAAAGTTGATTTCACGGTGAATAGAATGCTTTGACATAAAAGTAGTAAACATTTCAATTTTACAACAAAGTACTTACTGCAAACCTAATGGAAACACTTTAGGTTAACTTCCCACATGATTCTGAGTAGTTTGAAAGTTGTTTTATGGCTGCACACATCAACACAAAAAAGTTGTAATCTCAGTGCATGCAATGCTTAGACAATACAAATAGTATACATTTCAATTTTACACCAAAGCACTTACTGCAAACCTAATGGAAACACTTTAGGTTAACTTCCCACATGATTCTGAGATGTCTGAAAGTTGTTTCATACCTGTGCACATAAAGACAAAAAAGTTGATTTCACAGTGAATAGAAAGCTTTGACATAAAAGTAGTATACATTTCAATTGTACTCAAAAGTCCTGACTGCAAACCTAATGCAAACACATTTGGTTAACTTCCCAGATGAATATGACTAGGTTTAAAGTTGTTTCATGCCTCAGTTCATCAAGACAAAAAAGTTACTTTCTCAGTACTACTATGCTCTGACATAAAGGAAGTACACATCTGAATTTTACACCAAAGTACTTACTGCAAACTAATGGAAACACCTTAGGTTAACTTCCCACATGATTATGAGTAGTTTGAAAGTTGTTTCATGGCTGTACACATCAACACAAAAAAGTTGTTATCTCAGTGCATGCAATGCTTAGACAATACAAATAGTATACATTTCAATTTTACACCAAAGCACTTACTGCAAACCTAATGGAAACAACTTAGATTAACTTCCCACATGATTCTGAGATGTCTGAAAGTTGTTTCATACCTGTGCACATCAAGACAAAAAAGTTGTTTTCTCAGTGCATGCAATGCTTTTACAATACAAATAGCATACATTTCAATTTTACACCAAAGCACATACTGCAAACCTAATGGAAACACCTTAGGTTAACTTCCCACATGATTCTGAGATGTCTGAAAGTTGTTACATACCTGTGCACATAAAGACAAAAAAGTTGATTTCACAGTGAATAGAATGCTTTGACATAAAAGTAGTATACATTTCAATTGTACTCAAAAGTCCTGACTGCAAACCTAATGCAAACACATTTGGTTAACTTCCCAGATGAATATGACTAGGTTTAAAGTTGTTTCATGCCTCAGTTCATCAAGACAAAAAAGTTACTTTCTCAGTACTACTATGCTCTGACATTAAGGAAGTACACATCTGAATTTTACACCAAAGTACTTACTGCAAACTAATGGAAACACCTTAGGTTAACTTCCCACATGATTATGAGTAGTTTGAAAGTTGTTTCATGGCTGTACACATCAACACAAAAAAGTTGTTATCTCAGTGCATGCAATGCTCAGACAATACAAATAGAATACATTTCAATTTTACACCAAAGCACTTACTGCAAACCTAATGGAAACAACTTAGATTAACTTCCCACATGATTCTGAGATGTCTGAAAGTTGTTTCATACCTGTGCACATCAAGACAAAAAAGTTGTTTTCTCAGTGCATGCAATGCTTTTACAATACAAATAGTATACATTTCAATTTTACACCAAAGCATTTACTGCAGACCTAATGGAAACACCTTAGGTTAACTTTCCACATGATTATGAGTAGTTTGAAAGTTGTTTCATGGCTGTACACATCAACAGAAAAAAGTTGTTATCTCAGTGAATGCAATGCTTAGACAATACAAATAGTATACATTTCAATTTTACACCAAAGCATTTACTGCAGACCTAATGGAAACACCTTAGGTTAACTTTCCACATGATTATGAGTAGTTTGAAAGTTGTTTCATGGCTGTACACATAAAGACAAAAAAGTTGATTTCACGGTGAATAGAATGCTTTGACATAAAAGTAGTAAACATTTCAATTTTACAACAAAGTACTTACTGCAAACCTAATGGAAACACTTTAGGTTAACTTTCCACATGATTATGAGTAGTATGAAAGTTGTTTCATGGCTGTACACATCAACACAAAAAAGTTGTTATCTCAGTGCATGCAATGCTTAGACAATACAAATAGTGTACATTTCAATTTTACACCAAAGCACTTACTGCAAACCTAATGGAAACACTTTAGGTTAACTTCCCACATGATTCTGAGATGTCTGAAAGTTGTTACATACCTGTGCACATAAAGACAAAAAAGTTGATTTCACAGTGAATAGAATGCTTTGACATAAAAGTAGTATACATTTCAATTGTACTCAAAAGTCCTGACTGCAAACCTAATGCAAACACATTTGGTTAACTTCCCAGATGAATATGACTAGGTTTAAAGTTGTTTCATGCCTCAGTTCATCAAGACAAAAAAGTTACTTTCTCAGTACTACTATGCTCTGACATTAAGGAAGTACACATCTGAATTTTACACCAAAGTACTTACTGCAAACTAATGGAAACACCTTAGGTTAACTTCCCACATGATTATGAGTAGTTTGAAAGTTGTTTCATGGCTGTACACATCAACACAAAAAAGTTGTTATCTCAGTGCATGCAATGCTTAGACAATACAAATAGTATACATTTCAATTTTACACCAAAGCACTTACTGCAAACCTAATGGAAACAACTTAGATTAACTTCCCACATGATTCTGAGATGTCTGAAAGTTGTTTCATACCTGTGCACATCAAGACAAAAAAGTTGTTTTCTCAGTGCATGCAATGCTTTTACAATACAAATAGTATACATTTCAATTTTACACCAAAGCACTTACTGCAAACCTAATGGAAACACCTTAGGTTAACTTTCCACATGATTATGAGTAGTTTGAAAGTTGTTTCATGGCTGTACACATCAACAGAAAAAAGTTGTTATCTCAGTGAATGCAATGCTTAGACAATACAAATAGTGTACATTTCAATTTTACTACAAAGCACTTACTGCAAACCTAATGGAAACACCTTAGGTTAACTTCCCACATGATTCTGAGATGTCTGAAAGTTGTTACATACCTGTGGACATAAAGACAAAAAAGTTGATTTCACAGTGAAAAGAATGCTTTGACATAAAAGTAGTATACATTTCAATTGTACTCAAAAGTCCTGACTGCAAACCTAATGCAAACACATTTGGTTAACTTCCCAGATGAATATGACTAGGTTTAAAGTTGTTTCATGCCTCAGTTCATCAAGACAAAAAAGTTACTTTCTCAGTACTACTATGCTCTGACATTACGGAAGTACACATCTGAATTTTACACCAATGTACTTACTGCAAACCTAATGGAAACAACTTAGATTAACTTCCCACATAATTCTGAGATGTCTGAAAGTTGTTTCATACCTGTGCACATCAAGACAAAAAAGTTGTTTTCTCAGTGCATGCAATGCTTTTACAATACAAATAGTATACATTTCAATTTTACACCAAAGCATTTTCTGCAGACCTAATGGAAACACCTTAGGTTAACTTTCCACATGATTATGAGTAGTTTGAAAGTTGTTTCATGGCTGTACACATCAACAGAAAAAAGTTGTTATCTCAGTGAATGCAATGCTTAGACAATACAAATAGTATACATTTCAATTTTACACCAAAGCATTTACTGCAGACCTAATGGAAACACCTTAGGTTAACTTTCCACATGATTATGAGTAGTTTGAAAGTTGTTTCATGGCTGTACACATAAAGACAAAAAAGTTGATTTCACGGTGAATAGAAAGCTTTGACATAAAAGTAGTATACATTTCAATTGTACTCAAAAGTCCTGACTGCAAACCTAATGCAAACACATTTGGTTAACTTCCCAGATGAATATGACTAGGTTTAAAGTTGTTTCATGCCTCAGTTCATCAAGACAAAAAAGTTACTTTCTCAGTACTACTATGCTCTGACATTAAGGAAGTACACATCTGAATTTTACACCAAAGTACTTACTGCAAACTAATGGAAACACCTTAGGTTAACTTCCCACATGATTATGAGTAGTTTGAAAGTTGTTTCATGGCTGTACACATCAACACAAAAAAGTTGTTATCTCAGTGCATGCAATGCTTAGACAATACAAATAGTATACATTTCAATTTTACACCAAAGCACTTACTGCAAACCTAATGGAAACAACTTAGATTAACTTCCCACATGATTCTGAGATGTCTGAAAGTTGTTTCATACCTGTGCACATCAAGACAAAAAAGTTGTTTTCTCAGTGCATGCAATGCTTTTACAATACAAATAGTATACATTTCAATTTTACACCAAAGCACATACTGCAAACCTAATGGAAACACCTTAGGTTAACTTCCCACATGATTCTGAGATGTCTGAAAGTTGTTACATACCTGTGCACATAAAGACAAAAAAGTTGATTTCACAGTGAATAGAATGCTTTGACATAAAAGTAGTATACATTTCAATTGTACTCAAAAGTCCTGACTGCAAACCTAATGCAAACACATTTGGTTAACTTCCCAGATGAATATGACTAGGTTTAAAGTTGTTTCATGCCTCAGTTCATCAAGACAAAAAAGTTACTTTCTCAGTACTACTATGCTCTGACATTAAGGAAGTACACATCTGAATTTTACACCAAAGTACTTACTGCAAACTAATGGAAACACCTTAGGTTAACTTCCCACATGATTATGAGTAGTTTGAAAGTTGTTTCATGGCTGTACACATCAACACAAAAAAGTTGTTATCTCAGTGCATGCAATGCTCAGACAATACAAATAGAATACATTTCAATTTTACACCAAAGCACTTACTGCAAACCTAATGGAAACAACTTAGATTAACTTCCCACATGATTCTGAGATGTCTGAAAGTTGTTTCATACCTGTGCACATCAAGACAAAAAAGTTGTTTTCTCAGTGCATGCAATGCTTTTACAATACAAATAGTATACATTTCAATTTTACACCAAAGCATTTACTGCAGACCTAATGGAAACACCTTAGGTTAACTTTCCACATGATTATGAGTAGTTTGAAAGTTGTTTCATGGCTGTACACATCAACAGAAAAAAGTTGTTATCTCAGTGAATGCAATGCTTAGACAATACAAATAGTATACATTTCAATTTTACACCAAAGCATTTACTGCAGACCTAATGGAAACACCTTAGGTTAACTTTCCACATGATTATGAGTAGTTTGAAAGTTGTTTCATGGCTGTACACATAAAGACAAAAAAGTTGATTTCACGGTGAATAGAATGCTTTGACATAAAAGTAGTAAACATTTCAATTTTACAACAAAGCACTTACTGCAAACCTAATGGAAACACTTTAGGTTAACTTTCCACATGATTATGAGTAGTATGAAAGTTGTTTCATGGCTGTACACATCAACAGAAAAAAGTTGTTATCTCAGTGAATGCAATGCTTAGACAATACAAATAGTGTACATTTCAATTTTACTACAAAGCACTTACTGCAAACCTAATGGAAACACCTTAGGTTAACTTCCCACATGATTCTGAGATGTCTGAAAGTTGTTACATACCTGTGGACATAAAGACAAAAAAGTTGATTTCACAGTGAAAAGAATGCTTTGACATAAAAGTAGTATACATTTCAATTGTACTCAAAAGTCCTGACTGCAAACCTAATGCAAACACATTTGGTTAACTTCCCAGATGAATATGACTAGGTTTAAAGTTGTTTCATGCCTCAGTTCATCAAGACAAAAAAGTTACTTTCTCAGTACTACTATGCTCTGACATTAAGGAAGTACACATCTGAATTTTACACCAATGTACTTACTGCAAACCTAATGGAAACAACTTAGATTAACTTCCCACATAATTCTGAGATGTCTGAAAGTTGTTTCATACCTGTGCACATCAAGACAAAAAAGTTGTTTTCTCAGTGCATGCAATGCTTTTACAATACAAATAGTATACATTTCAATTTTACACCAAAGCATTTACTGCAGACCTAATGGAAACACCTTAGGTTAACTTTCCACATGATTATGAGTAGTTTGAAAGTTGTTTCATGGCTGTACACATAAAGACAAAAAAGTTGATTTCACGGTGAATAGAATGCTTTGACATAAAAGTAGTAAACATTTCAATTTTACAACAAAGTACTTACTGCAAACCTAATGGAAACACTTTAGGTTAACTTCCCACATGATTCTGAGATGTCTGAAAGTTGTTACATACCTGTGCACATAAAGACAAAAAAGTTGATTTCACAGTGAATAGAATGCTTTGACATAAAAGTGGTATACATTTCAATTGTACTCAAAAGTCCTGACTGCAAACCTAATGCAAACACATTTGGTTAACTTCCCAGATGAATATGACTAGGTTTAAAGTTGTTTCATGCCTCAGTTCATCAAGACAAAAAAGTTACTTTCTCAGTACTACTATGCTCTGACATTAAGGAAGTACACATTTGAATTTTACACCAAAGTACTTACTGCAAACTAATGGAAACACCTTAGGTTAACTTCCCACATGATTATGAGTAGTTTGAAAGTTGTTTCATGGCTGTACACATCAACACAAAAAAGTTGTTATCTCAGTGCATGCAATGCTCAGACAATACAAATAGAATACATTTCAATTTTACACCAAAGCACTTACTGCAAACCTAATGGAAACAACTTAGATTAACTTCCCACATGATTCTGAGATGTCTGAAAGTTGTTTCATACCTGTGCACATCAAGACAAAAAAGTTGTTTTCTCAGTGCATGCAATGCTTTTACAATACAAATAGTATACATTTCAATTTTACACCAAAGCATTTACTGCAGACCTAATGGAAACACCTTAGGTTAACTTTCCACATGATTATGAGTAGTTTGAAAGTTGTTTCATGGCTGTACACATCAACAGAAAAAAGTTGTTATCTCAGTGAATGCAATGCTTAGACAATACAAATAGTATACATTTCAATTTTACACCAAAGCATTTACTGCAGACCTAATGGAAACACCTTAGGTTAACTTTCCACATGATTATGAGTAGTTTGAAAGTTGTTTCATGGCTGTACACATAAAGACAAAAAAGTTGATTTCACGGTGAATAGAATGCTTTGACATAAAAGTAGTATACATTTCAATTTTACAACAAAGTACTTACTGCAAACCTAATGGAAACACTTTAGGTTAACTTTCCACATGATTATGAGTAGTTTGAAAGTTGTTTCATGGCTGCACACATCAACACAAAAAAGATGTAATCTCAGTGCATGCAATGCTTAGACAATACAAATAGTATACATTTCAATTTTACACCAAAGCACTTACTGCAAACCTAATGGAAACACTTTAGGTTAACTTCCCACATGATTCTGAGATGTCTGAAAGTTGTTTCATACCTGTGCACATAAAGACATAAAAGTTGATTTCACAGTGAATAGAAAGCTTTGACATAAAAGTAGTATACATTTCATTTGTACTCAAAAGTCCTGACTGCAAACCGAATGCAAACACATTTGGTTAACTTCCCAGATGAATATGACTTGGTTTAAAGTTGTTTCATGCCTCAGTTCATCAAGACAAAAAAAGTTACTTTCTCAGTACTACTATGCTCTGACATTAAGGAAGTACACATCTGAATTTTACACCAAAGTGCTTACTGCAAACTAATGGAAACACCTTAGGTTAACTTCCCACATGATTATGAGTAGTTTGAAAGTTGTTTCATGGCTGTACACATCAACACAAAAAAGTTGTTATCTCAGTGCATGCAATGCTTAGACAATACAAATAGTATACAATTCAATTTTACACCAAAGCACTTACTGCAAACCTAATGGAAACACCTTAGGTTAACTTCCCACATGATTCTGAGATGTCTGAAAGTTGTTTCATACTTGTGCCCATAAAGACAAAAAAGTTGATTTCACAGTGAATAGAATGCTTTGACATAAAAGTAGTATACATTTCAATTTTACAACAAAGTACTGACTGCAAACCTAATGGAAACACCTTAGGTTAACTTCCCACATGATTCTGAGATGTCTGAAAGTTGTTTCATACTTGTGCACATAAAGACAAAAAAGTTGATTTCACAGTGAATAGAATGTTTTGACATAAAAGTAGTATACATTTCAATTTTACAACAAAGTACTTACTGCAAACCTAATGGAAACACTTTAGGTTAAATTTCCACATGATTATGAGTAGTTTGAAAGTTGTTTCATGGCTGTACACATCAACACAAAAAAGTTGTTATCTCAGTGCATGCAATGCTTAGACAATACAAATAGTATACATTTCAATTTTACACCAAAGCACTTACTGCAAACCTAATGGAAACAACTTAGATTAACTTCCCACATGATTCTGAGATGTCTGAAAGTTGTTTCATACCTGTGCACATCAAGACAAAAAAGTTGTTTTCTCAGTGCATGCAATGCTTTTACAATACAAATAGTATACATTTCAATTTTACACCAAAGCACTTACTGCAAACCTAATGGAAACACTTTAGGTTAACTTTCCACATGATTATGAGTAGTTTGAAACTTGTTTTATGGCTGCACACGTCAACACAAAAAAGTTGTAATCTCAGTGCATGCAATGCTTAGACAATACAAATAGTATACATTTCAATTTTACACCAAAGCACTTACTGCAAACCTAATGGAAACACTTTAGGTTAACTTCCCACATGATTCTGAGATGTCTGAAAGTTGTTACATACCTGTGCACATAAAGACAAAAAAGTTGATTTCACAGTGAATAGAATGCTTTGACATAAAAGTAGTATACATTTCAATTGTACTCAAAAGTCCTGACTGCAAACCTAATGCAAACACATTTGGTTAACTTCCCAGATGAATATGACTAGGTTTAAAGTTGTTTCATGCCTCAGTTCATCAAGACAAAAAAGTTACTTTCTCAGTACTACTATGCTCTGACATTAAGGAAGTACACATCTGAATTTTACACCAAAGTTCTTACTGCAAACTAATGGAAACACCTTAGGTTAACTTCCCACATGATTATGAGTAGTTTGAAAGTTGTTTCATGGCTGTACACATCAACACAAAAAAGTTGTTATCTCAGTGCATGCAATGCTTAGACAATACAAATAGTATACATTTCAATTTTACACCAAAGCACTTACTGCAAACCTAATGGAAACAACTTAGGTTAACTTCCCACATGATTCTGAGATGTCTGAAAGTTGTTTCATACCTGTGCACATCAAGACAAAAAAGTTGTTTTCTCAGTGCATGCAATGCTTTTACAATACAAATAGTATACATTTCAATTTTTCACCAAAGCACTTACTGCAAACCTAATGGAAACACCTTAGGTTAACTTTCCACATGATTATGAGTAGTTTGAAAGTTGTTTCATGGCTGTACACATCAACACAAAAAAGTTGTTATCTCAGTGCATGCAATGCTTAGACAATACAAATAGTGTACATTTCAATTTTACACCAAAGCACTTACTGCAAACCTAATGGAAACACTTTAGGTTAACTTCCCACATGATTCTGAGATGTCTGAAAGTTGTTACATACCTGTGCACATAAAGACAAAAAAGTTGATTTCACAGTGAATAGAATGCTTTGACATAAAAGTAGTATACATTTCAATTGTACTCAAAAGTCCTGACTGCAAACCTAATGCAAACACATTTGGTTAACTTCCCAGATGAATATGACTAGGTTTAAAGTTGTTTCATGCCTCAGTTCATCAAGACAAAAAAGTTACTTTCTCAGTACTACTATGCTCTGACATTAAGGAAGTACACATCTGAATTTTACACCAAAGTACTTACTGCAAACTAATGGAAACACCTTAGGTTAACTTCCCACATGATTATGAGTAGTTTGAAAGTTGTTTCATGGCTGTACACATCAACACAAAAAAGTTGTTATCTCAGTGCATGCAATGCTTAGACAATACAAATAGTATACATTTCAATTTTACACCAAAGCACTTACTGCAAACCTAATGGAAACAACTTAGATTAACTTCCCACATGATTCTGAGATGTCTGAAAGTTGTTTCATACCTGTGCACATCAAGACAAAAAAGTTGATTTCACAGTGAATAGAATGCTTTGACATAAAAGTAGTATACATTTCAATTTTACAACAAAGTACTTACTGCAAACCTAATGGAAACACTTTAGGTTAACTTTCCACATGATTATGAGTAGTTTGAAAGTTGTTTCATGGCTGTACACATCAACACAAAAAAGTTGTTATCTCAGTGCATGCAATGCTTAGACAATACAAATAGTGTACATTTCAATTTTACACCAAAGAACTTACTGCAAACCTAATGGAAACACTTTAGGTTAACTTCCCACATGATTCTGAGATGTCTGAAAGTTGTTACATACCTGTGCACATAAAGACAAAAAAGTTGATTTCACAGTGAATACATTGCTTTGACATAAAAGTAGTATACATTTCAATTGTACTCAAAAGTCCTGACTGCAAACCTAATGCAAACACATTTGGTTAACTTCCCAGATGAATATGACTAGGTTTACAGTTGTTTCATGCCTCAGTTCATCAAGACAAAAAAGTTACTTTCTCAGTACTACTATGCTCTGACATTAAGGAAGTACACATCTGAATTTTACACCAATGTACTTACTGCAAACCTAATGGAAACAACTTAGATTAACTTCCCACATAATTCTGAGATGTCTGAAAGTTGTTTCATACCTGTGCACATCAAGACAAAAAAGTTGTTTTCTCAGTGCATGCAATGCTTTTACAATACAAATAGTATACATTTCAATTTTACACCAAAGCATTTTCTGCAGACCTAATGGAAACACCTTAGGTTAACTTTCCACATGATTATGAGTAGTTTGAAAGTTGTTTCATGGCTGTACACATCAACAGAAAAAAGTTGTTATCTCAGTGAATGCAATGCTTAGACAATACAAATAGTATACATTTCAATTTTACACCAAAGCATTTACTGCAGACCTAATGGAAACACCTTAGGTTAACTTTCCACATGATTATGAGTAGTTTGAAAGTTGTTTCATGGCTGTACACATAAAGACAAAAAAGTTGATTTCACGGTGAATAGAATGCTTTGACATAAAAGTAGTAAACATTTCAATTTTACAACAAAGTACTTACTGCAAACCTAATGGAAACACTTTAGGTTAACTTCCCACATGATTCTGAGTAGTTTGAAAGTTGTTTTATGGCTGCACACATCAACACAAAAAAGTTGTAATCTCAGTGCATGCAATGCTTAGACAATACAAATAGTATACATTTCAATTTTACACCAAAGCACTTACTGCAAACCTAATGGAAACACTTTAGGTTAACTTCCCACATGATTCTGAGATGTCTGAAAGTTGTTTCATACCTGTGCACATAAAGACAAAAAAGTTGATTTCACAGTGAATAGAAAGCTTTGACATAAAAGTAGTATACATTTCAATTGTACTCAAAAGTCCTGACTGCAAACCTAATGCAAACACATTTGGTTAACTTCCCAGATGAATATGACTAGGTTTAAAGTTGTTTCATGCCTCAGTTCATCAAGACAAAAAAGTTACTTTCTCAGTACTACTATGCTCTGACATTAAGGAAGTACACATCTGAATTTTACACCAAAGTACTTACTGCAAACTAATGGAAACACCTTAGGTTAACTTCCCACATGATTATCAGTAGTTTGAAAGTTGTTTCATGGCTGTACACATCAACACAAAAAAGTTGTTATCTCAGTGCATGCAATGCTTAGACAATACAAATAGTATACATTTCAATTTTACACCAAAGCACTTACTGCAAACCTAATGGAAACAACTTAGATTAACTTCCCACATGATTCTGAGATGTCTGAAAGTTGTTTCATACCTGTGCACATCAAGACAAAAAAGTTGTTTTCTCAGTGCATGCAATGCTTTTACAATACAAATAGTATACATTTCAATTTTACACCAAAGCACATACTGCAAACCTAATGGAAACACCTTAGGTTAACTTTCCACATGATTATGAGTAGTTTGAAAGTTGTTTCATGGCTGTACACATCAACAGAAAAAAGTTGTTATCTCAGTGAATGCAATGCTTAGACAATACAAATAGTGTACATTTCAATTTTACTACAAAGCACTTACTGCAAACCTAATGGAAACACCTTAGGTTAACTTCCCACATGATTCTGAGATGTCTGAAAGTTGTTACATACCTGTGCACATAAAGACAAAAAAGTTGATTTCACAGTGAATAGAATGCTTTGACATAAAAGTAGTATACATTTCAATTGTACTCAAAAGTCCTGACTGCAAACCTAATGCAAACACATTTGGTTAACTTCCCAGATGAATATGACTAGGTTTAAAGTTGTTTCATGCCTCAGTTCATCAAGACAAAAAAGTTACTTTCTCAGTACTACTATGCTCTGACATTAAGGAAGTACACATCTGAATTTTACACCAAAGTACTTACTGCAAACTAATGGAAACACCTTAGGTTAACTTCCCACATGATTATGAGTAGTTTGAAAGTTGTTTCATGGCTGTACACATCAACACAAAAAAGTTGTTATCTCAGTGCATGCAATGCTCAGACAATACAAATAGAATACATTTCAATTTTACACCAAAGCACTTACTGCAAACCTAATGGAAACAACTTAGATTAACTTCCCACATGATTCTGAGATGTCTGAAAGTTGTTTCATACCTGTGCACATCAAGACAAAAAAGTTGTTTTCTCAGTGCATGCAATGCTTTTACAATACAAATAGTATACATTTCAATTTTACACCAAAGCATTTACTGCAGACCTAATGGAAACACCTTAGGTTAACTTTCCACATGATTATGAGTAGTTTGAAAGTTGTTTCATGGCTGTACACATCAACAGAAAAAAGTTGTTATCTCAGTGAATGCAATGCTTAGACAATACAAATAGTATACATTTCAATTTTACACCAAAGCATTTACTGCAGACCTAATGGAAACACCTTAGGTTAACTTTCCACATGATTATGAGTAGTTTGAAAGTTGTTTCATGGCTGTACACATAAAGACAAAAAAGTTGATTTCACGGTGAATAGAATGCTTTGACATAAAAGTAGTAAACATTTCAATTTTACAACAAAGTACTTACTGCAAACCTAATGGAAACACTTTAGGTTAACTTTCCACATGATTATGAGTAGTATGAAAGTTGTTTCATGGCTGTACACATCAATACAAAAAAGTTGTTATCTCAGTGCATGCAATGCTTAGACAATACAAATAGTGTACATTTCAATTTTACACCAAAGCATTTACTGCAGACCTAATGGAAACACCTTAGGTTAACTTTCCACATGATTATGAGTAGTTTGAAAGTTGTTTCATGGCTGTACACATAAAGACAAAAAAGTTGATTTCACGGTGAATAGAATGCTTTGACATAAAAGTAGTAAACATTTCAATTTTACAACAAAGTACTTACTGCAAACCTAATGGAAACACTTTAGGTTAACTTTCCACATGATTATGAGTAGTATGAAAGTTGTTTCATGGCTGTACACATCAACACAAAAAAGTTGTTATCTCAGTGCATGCAATGCTTAGACAATACAAATAGTGTACATTTCAATTTTACACCAAAGCACTTACTGCAAACCTAATGGAAACACTTTAGGTTAACTTCCCACATGATTCTGAGATGTCTGAAAGTTGTTACATACCTGTGCACATAAAGACAAAAAAGTTGATTTCACAGTGAATAGAATGCTTTGACATAAAAGTAGTATACATTTCAATTGTACTCAAAAGTCCTGACTGCAAACCTAATGCAAACACATTTGGTTAACTTCCCAGATGAATATGACTAGGTTTAAAGTTGTTTCATGCCTCAGTTCATCAAGACAAAAAAGTTACTTTCTCAGTACTACTATGCTCTGACATTAAGGAAGTACACATCTGAATTTTACACCAAAGTACTTACTGCAAACTAATGGAAACACCTTAGGTTAACTTCCCACATGATTATGAGTAGTTTGAAAGTTGTTTCATGGCTGTACACATCAACACAAAAAAGTTGTTATCTCAGTGCATGCAATGCTTAGACAATACAAATAGTATACATTTCAATTTTACACCAAAGCACTTACTGCAAACCTAATGGAAACAACTTAGATTAACTTCCCACATGATTCTGAGATGTCTGAAAGTTGTTTCATACCTGTGCACATCAAGACAAAAAAGTTGTTTTCTCAGTGCATGCAATGCTTTTACAATACAAATAGTATACATTTCAATTTTACACCAAAGCATTTTCTGCAGACCTAATGGAAACACCTTAGGTTAACTTTCCACATGATTATGAGTAGTTTGAAAGTTGTTTCATGGCTGTACACATCAACAGAAAAAAGTTGTTATCTCAGTGAATGCAATGCTTAGACAATACAAATAGTGTACATTTCAATTTTACACCAAAGCACTTACTGCAAACCTAATGGAAACACTTTAGGTTAACTTCCCACATGATTCTGAGATGTCTGAAAGTTGTTACATACCTGTGCACATAAAGACAAAAAAGTTGATTTCACAGTGAATAGAATGCTTTGACATAAAAGTAGTATACATTTCAATTGTACTCAAAAGTCCTGACTGCAAACCTAATGCAAACACATTTGGTTAACTTCCCAGATGAATATGACTAGGTTTAAAGTTGTTTCATGCCTCAGTTCATCAAGACAAAAAAGTTACTTTCTCAGTACTACTATGCTCTGACATTAAGGAAGTACACATCTGAATTTTACACCAAAGTACTTACTGCAAACTAATGGAAACACCTTAGGTTAACTTCCCACATGATTATGAGTAGTTTGAAAGTTGTTTCATGGCTGTACACATCAACACAAAAAAGTTGTTATCTCAGTGCATGCAATGCTTAGACAATACAAATAGTATACATTTCAATTTTACACCAAAGCACTTACTGCAAACCTAATGGAAACAACTTAGATTAACTTCCCACATGATTCTGAGATGTCTGAAAGTTGTTTCATACCTGTGCACATCAAGACAAAAAAGTTGATTTCACAGTGAATAGAATGCTTTGACATAAAAGTAGTATACATTTCAATTTTACAACAAAGTACTTACTGCAAACCTAATGGAAACACTTTAGGTTAACTTTCCACATGATTATGAGTAGTTTGAAAGTTGTTTCATGGCTGTACACATCAACACAAAAAAGTTGTTATCTCAGTGCATGCAATGCTTAGACAATACAAATAGTGTACATTTCAATTTTACACCAAAGAACTTACTGCAAACCTAATGGAAACACTTTAGGTTAACTTCCCACATGATTCTGAGATGTCTGAAAGTTGTTACATACCTGTGCACATAAAGACAAAAAAGTTGATTTCACAGTGAATACATTGCTTTGACATAAAAGTAGTATACATTTCAATTGTACTCAAAAGTCCTGACTGCAAACCTAATGCAAACACATTTGGTTAACTTCCCAGATGAATATGACTAGGTTTAAAGTTGTTTCATGCCTCAGTTCATCAAGACAAAAAAGTTACTTTCTCAGTACTACTATGCTCTGACATTAAGGAAGTACACATCTGAATTTTACACCAAAGTACTTACTGCAAACTAATGGAAACACCTTAGGTTAACTTCCCACATGATTATGAGTAGTTTGAAAGTTGTTTCATGGCTGTACACATCAACACAAAAAAGTTGTTATCTCAGTGCATGCAATGCTCAGACAATACAAATAGAATACATTTCAATTTTACACCAAAGCACTTACTGCAAACCTAATGGAAACAACTTAGATTAACTTCCCACATGATTCTGAGATGTCTGAAAGTTGTTTCATACCTGTGCACATCAAGACAAAAAAGTTGTTTTCTCAGTGCATGCAATGCTTTTACAATACAAATAGTATACATTTCAATTTTACACCAAAGCATTTACTGCAGACCTAATGGAAACACCTTAGGTTAACTTTCCACATGATTATGAGTAGTTTGAAAGTTGTTTCATGGCTGTACACATCAACAGAAAAAAGTTGTTATCTCAGTGAATGCAATGCTTAGACAATACAAATAGTATACATTTCAATTTTACACCAAAGCATTTACTGCAGACCTAATGGAAACACCTTAGGTTAACTTTCCACATGATTATGAGTAGTTTGAAAGTTGTTTCATGGCTGTACACATAAAGACAAAAAAGTTGATTTCACGGTGAATAGAATGCTTTGACATAAAAGTAGTAAACATTTCAATTTTACAACAAAGTACTTACTGCAAACCTAATGGAAACACTTTAGGTTAACTTTCCACATGATTATGAGTAGTATGAAAGTTGTTTCATGGCTGTACACATCAATACAAAAAAGTTGTTATCTCAGTGCATGCAATGCTTAGACAATACAAATAGTGTACATTTCAATTTTACACCAAAGCATTTACTGCAGACCTAATGGAAACACCTTAGGTTAACTTTCCACATGATTATGAGTAGTTTGAAAGTTGTTTCATGGCTGTACACATAAAGACAAAAAAGTTGATTTCACGGTGAATAGAATGCTTTGACATAAAAGTAGTAAACATTTCAATTTTACAACAAAGTACTTACTGCAAACCTAATGGAAACACTTTAGGTTAACTTTCCACATGATTATGAGTAGTATGAAAGTTGTTTCATGGCTGTACACATCAACACAAAAAAGTTGTTATCTCAGTGCATGCAATGCTTAGACAATACAAATAGTGTACATTTCAATTTTACACCAAAGCACTTACTGCAAACCTAATGGAAACACTTTAGGTTAACTTCCCACATGATTCTGAGATGTCTGAAAGTTGTTACATACCTGTGCACATAAAGACAAAAAAGTTGATTTCACAGTGAATAGAATGCTTTGACATAAAAGTAGTATACATTTCAATTGTACTCAAAAGTCCTGACTGCAAACCTAATGCAAACACATTTGGTTAACTTCCCAGATGAATATGACTAGGTTTAAAGTTGTTTCATGCCTCAGTTCATCAAGACAAAAAAGTTACTTTCTCAGTACTACTATGCTCTGACATTAAGGAAGTACACATCTGAATTTTACACCAAAGTACTTACTGCAAACTAATGGAAACACCTTAGGTTAACTTCCCACATGATTATGAGTAGTTTGAAAGTTGTTTCATGGCTGTACACATCAACACAAAAAAGTTGTTATCTCAGTGCATGCAATGCTTAGACAATACAAATAGTATACATTTCAATTTTACACCAAAGCACTTACTGCAAACCTAATGGAAACAACTTAGATTAACTTCCCACATGATTCTGAGATGTCTGAAAGTTGTTTCATACCTGTGCACATCAAGACAAAAAAGTTGTTTTCTCAGTGCATGCAATGCTTTTACAATACAAATAGTATACATTTCAATTTTACACCAAAGCATTTTCTGCAGACCTAATGGAAACACCTTAGGTTAACTTTCCACATGATTATGAGTAGTTTGAAAGTTGTTTCATGGCTGTACACATCAACAGAAAAAAGTTGTTATCTCAGTGAATGCAATGCTTAGACAATACAAATAGTGTACATTTCAATTTTACACCAAAGCACTTACTGCAAACCTAATGGAAACACTTTAGGTTAACTTCCCACATGATTCTGAGATGTCTGAAAGTTGTTACATACCTGTGCACATAAAGACAAAAAAGTTGATTTCACAGTGAATAGAATGCTTTGACATAAAAGTAGTATACATTTCAATTGTACTCAAAAGTCCTGACTGCAAACCTAATGCAAACACATTTGGTTAACTTCCCAGATGAATATGACTAGGTTTAAAGTTGTTTCATGCCTCAGTTCATCAAGACAAAAAAGTTACTTTCTCAGTACTACTATGCTCTGACATTAAGGAAGTACACATCTGAATTTTACACCAAAGTACTTACTGCAAACTAATGGAAACACCTTAGGTTAACTTCCCACATGATTATGAGTAGTTTGAAAGTTGTTTCATGGCTGTACACATCAACACAAAAAAGTTGTTATCTCAGTGCATGCAATGCTTAGACAATACAAATAGTATACATTTCAATTTTACACCAAAGCACTTACTGCAAACCTAATGGAAACAACTTAGATTAACTTCCCACATGATTCTGAGATGTCTGAAAGTTGTTTCATACCTGTGCACATCAAGACAAAAAAGTTGATTTCACAGTGAATAGAATGCTTTGACATAAAAGTAGTATACATTTCAATTTTACAACAAAGTACTTACTGCAAACCTAATGGAAACACTTTAGGTTAACTTTCCACATGATTATGAGTAGTTTGAAAGTTGTTTCATGGCTGTACACATCAACACAAAAAAGTTGTTATCTCAGTGCATGCAATGCTTAGACAATACAAATAGTGTACATTTCAATTTTACACCAAAGAACTTACTGCAAACCTAATGGAAACACTTTAGGTTAACTTCCCACATGATTCTGAGATGTCTGAAAGTTGTTACATACCTGTGCACATAAAGACAAAAAAGTTGATTTCACAGTGAATACATTGCTTTGACATAAAAGTAGTATACATTTCAATTGTACTCAAAAGTCCTGACTGCAAACCTAATGCAAACACATTTGGTTAACTTCCCAGATGAATATGACTAGGTTTACAGTTGTTTCATGCCTCAGTTCATCAAGACAAAAAAGTTACTTTCTCAGTACTACTATGCTCTGACATTAAGGAAGTACACATCTGAATTTTACACCAATGTACTTACTGCAAACCTAATGGAAACAACTTAGATTAACTTCCCACATAATTCTGAGATGTCTGAAAGTTGTTTCATACCTGTGCACATCAAGACAAAAAAGTTGTTTTCTCAGTGCATGCAATGCTTTTACAATACAAATAGTATACATTTCAATTTTACACCAAAGCATTTTCTGCAGACCTAATGGAAACACCTTAGGTTAACTTTCCACATGATTATGAGTAGTTTGAAAGTTGTTTCATGGCTGTACACATCAACAGAAAAAAGTTGTTATCTCAGTGAATGCAATGCTTAGACAATACAAATAGTATACATTTCAATTTTACACCAAAGCATTTACTGCAGACCTAATGGAAACACCTTAGGTTAACTTTCCACATGATTATGAGTAGTTTGAAAGTTGTTTCATGGCTGTACACATAAAGACAAAAAAGTTGATTTCACGGTGAATAGAATGCTTTGACATAAAAGTAGTAAACATTTCAATTTTACAACAAAGTACTTACTGCAAACCTAATGGAAACACTTTAGGTTAACTTCCCACATGATTCTGAGTAGTTTGAAAGTTGTTTTATGGCTGCACACATCAACACAAAAAAGTTGTAATCTCAGTGCATGCAATGCTTAGACAATACAAATAGTATACATTTCAATTTTACACCAAAGCACTTACTGCAAACCTAATGGAAACACTTTAGGTTAACTTCCCACATGATTCTGAGATGTCTGAAAGTTGTTTCATACCTGTGCACATAAAGACAAAAAAGTTGATTTCACAGTGAATAGAAAGCTTTGACATAAAAGTAGTATACATTTCAATTGTACTCAAAAGTCCTGACTGCAAACCTAATGCAAACACATTTGGTTAACTTCCCAGATGAATATGACTAGGTTTAAAGTTGTTTCATGCCTCAGTTCATCAAGACAAAAAAGTTACTTTCTCAGTACTACTATGCTCTGACATTAAGGAAGTACACATCTGAATTTTACACCAAAGTACTTACTGCAAACTAATGGAAACACCTTAGGTTAACTTCCCACATGATTATCAGTAGTTTGAAAGTTGTTTCATGGCTGTACACATCAACACAAAAAAGTTGTTATCTCAGTGCATGCAATGCTTAGACAATACAAATAGTATACATTTCAATTTTACACCAAAGCACTTACTGCAAACCTAATGGAAACAACTTAGATTAACTTCCCACATGATTCTGAGATGTCTGAAAGTTGTTTCATACCTGTGCACATCAAGACAAAAAAGTTGTTTTCTCAGTGCATGCAATGCTTTTACAATACAAATAGTATACATTTCAATTTTACACCAAAGCACATACTGCAAACCTAATGGAAACACCTTAGGTTAACTTTCCACATGATTATGAGTAGTTTGAAAGTTGTTTCATGGCTGTACACATCAACAGAAAAAAGTTGTTATCTCAGTGAATGCAATGCTTAGACAATACAAATAGTGTACATTTCAATTTTACTACAAAGCACTTACTGCAAACCTAATGGAAACACCTTAGGTTAACTTCCCACATGATTCTGAGATGTCTGAAAGTTGTTACATACCTGTGCACATAAAGACAAAAAAGTTGATTTCACAGTGAATAGAATGCTTTGACATAAAAGTAGTATACATTTCAATTGTACTCAAAAGTCCTGACTGCAAACCTAATGCAAACACATTTGGTTAACTTCCCAGATGAATATGACTAGGTTTAAAGTTGTTTCATGCCTCAGTTCATCAAGACAAAAAAGTTACTTTCTCAGTACTACTATGCTCTGACATTAAGGAAGTACACATCTGAATTTTACACCAAAGTACTTACTGCAAACTAATGGAAACACCTTAGGTTAACTTCCCACATGATTATGAGTAGTTTGAAAGTTGTTTCATGGCTGTACACATCAACACAAAAAAGTTGTTATCTCAGTGCATGCAATGCTCAGACAATACAAATAGAATACATTTCAATTTTACACCAAAGCACTTACTGCAAACCTAATGGAAACAACTTAGATTAACTTCCCACATGATTCTGAGATGTCTGAAAGTTGTTTCATACCTGTGCACATCAAGACAAAAAAGTTGTTTTCTCAGTGCATGCAATGCTTTTACAATACAAATAGTATACATTTCAATTTTACACCAAAGCATTTACTGCAGACCTAATGGAAACACCTTAGGTTAACTTTCCACATGATTATGAGTAGTTTGAAAGTTGTTTCATGGCTGTACACATCAACAGAAAAAAGTTGTTATCTCAGTGAATGCAATGCTTAGACAATACAAATAGTATACATTTCAATTTTACACCAAAGCATTTACTGCAGACCTAATGGAAACACCTTAGGTTAACTTTCCACATGATTATGAGTAGTTTGAAAGTTGTTTCATGGCTGTACACATAAAGACAAAAAAGTTGATTTCACGGTGAATAGAATGCTTTGACATAAAAGTAGTAAACATTTCAATTTTACAACAAAGTACTTACTGCAAACCTAATGGAAACACTTTAGGTTAACTTTCCACATGATTATGAGTAGTATGAAAGTTGTTTCATGGCTGTACACATCAATACAAAAAAGTTGTTATCTCAGTGCATGCAATGCTTAGACAATACAAATAGTGTACATTTCAATTTTACACCAAAGCATTTACTGCAGACCTAATGGAAACACCTTAGGTTAACTTTCCACATGATTATGAGTAGTTTGAAAGTTGTTTCATGGCTGTACACATAAAGACAAAAAAGTTGATTTCACGGTGAATAGAATGCTTTGACATAAAAGTAGTAAACATTTCAATTTTACAACAAAGTACTTACTGCAAACCTAATGGAAACACTTTAGGTTAACTTTCCACATGATTATGAGTAGTATGAAAGTTGTTTCATGGCTGTACACATCAACACAAAAAAGTTGTTATCTCAGTGCATGCAATGCTTAGACAATACAAATAGTGTACATTTCAATTTTACACCAAAGCACTTACTGCAAACCTAATGGAAACACTTTAGGTTAACTTCCCACATGATTCTGAGATGTCTGAAAGTTGTTACATACCTGTGCACATAAAGACAAAAAAGTTGATTTCACAGTGAATAGAATGCTTTGACATAAAAGTAGTATACATTTCAATTGTACTCAAAAGTCCTGACTGCAAACCTAATGCAAACACATTTGGTTAACTTCCCAGATGAATATGACTAGGTTTAAAGTTGTTTCATGCCTCAGTTCATCAAGACAAAAAAGTTACTTTCTCAGTACTACTATGCTCTGACATTAAGGAAGTACACATCTGAATTTTACACCAAAGTACTTACTGCAAACTAATGGAAACACCTTAGGTTAACTTCCCACATGATTATGAGTAGTTTGAAAGTTGTTTCATGGCTGTACACATCAACACAAAAAAGTTGTTATCTCAGTGCATGCAATGCTTAGACAATACAAATAGTATACATTTCAATTTTACACCAAAGCACTTACTGCAAACCTAATGGAAACAACTTAGATTAACTTCCCACATGATTCTGAGATGTCTGAAAGTTGTTTCATACCTGTGCACATCAAGACAAAAAAGTTGTTTTCTCAGTGCATGCAATGCTTTTACAATACAAATAGTATACATTTCAATTTTACACCAAAGCATTTTCTGCAGACCTAATGGAAACACCTTAGGTTAACTTTCCACATGATTATGAGTAGTTTGAAAGTTGTTTCATGGCTGTACACATCAACAGAAAAAAGTTGTTATCTCAGTGAATGCAATGCTTAGACAATACAAATAGTATACATTTCAATTTTACACCAAAGCATTTACTGCAGACCTAATGGAAACACCTTAGGTTAACTTTCCACATGATTATGAGTAGTTTGAAAGTTGTTTCATGGCTGTACACATAAAGACAAAAAAGTTGATTTCACGGTGAATAGAATGCTTTGACATAAAAGTAGTAAACATTTCAATTTTACAACAAAGTACTTACTGCAAACCTAATGGAAACACTTTAGGTTAACTTCCCACATGATTCTGAGTAGTTTGAAAGTTGTTTTATGGCTGCACACATCAACACAAAAAAGTTGTAATCTCAGTGCATGCAATGCTTAGACAATACAAATAGTATACATTTCAATTTTACACCAAAGCACTTACTGCAAACCTAATGGAAACACTTTAGGTTAACTTCCCACATGATTCTGAGATGTCTGAAAGTTGTTTCATACCTGTGCACATAAAGACAAAAAAGTTGATTTCACAGTGAATAGAAAGCTTTGACATAAAAGTAGTATACATTTCAATTGTACTCAAAAGTCCTGACTGCAAACCTAATGCAAACACATTTGGTTAACTTCCCAGATGAATATGACTAGGTTTAAAGTTGTTTCATGCCTCAGTTCATCAAGACAAAAAAGTTACTTTCTCAGTACTACTATGCTCTGACATTAAGGAAGTACACATCTGAAGTTTACACCAAAGTACTTACTGCAAACTAATGGAAACACCTTAGGTTAACTTCCCACATGATTATCAGTAGTTTGAAAGTTGTTTCATGGCTGTACACATCAACACAAAAAAGTTGTTATCTCAGTGCATGCAATGCTTAGACAATACAAATAGTATACATTTCAATTTTACACCAAAGCACTTACTGCAAACCTAATGGAAACAACTTAGATTAACTTCCCACATGATTCTGAGATGTCTGAAAGTTGTTTCATACCTGTGCACATCAAGACAAAAAAGTTGTTTTCTCAGTGCATGCAATGCTTTTACAATACAAATAGTATACATTTCAATTTTACACCAAAGCACATACTGCAAACCTAATGGAAACACCTTAGGTTAACTTTCCACATGATTATGAGTAGTTTGAAAGTTGTTTCATGGCTGTACACATCAACAGAAAAAAGTTGTTATCTCAGTGAATGCAATGCTTAGACAATACAAATAGTGTACATTTCAATTTTACTACAAAGCACTTACTGCAAACCTAATGGAAACACCTTAGGTTAACTTCCCACATGATTCTGAGATGTCTGAAAGTTGTTACATACCTGTGCACATAAAGACAAAAAAGTTGATTTCACAGTGAATAGAATGCTTTGACATAAAAGTAGTATACATTTCAATTGTACTCAAAAGTCCTGACTGCAAACCTAATGCAAACACATTTGGTTAACTTCCCAGATGAATATGACTAGGTTTAAAGTTGTTTCATGCCTCAGTTCATCAAGACAAAAAAGTTACTTTCTTAGTACTACTATGCTCTGACATTAAGGAAGTACACATCTGAATTTTACACCAAAGTACTTACTGCAAACTAATGGAAACACCTTAGGTTAACTTCCCACATGATTATGAGTAGTTTGAAAGTTGTTTCATGGCTGTACACATCAACACAAAAAAGTTGTTATCTCAGTGCATGCAATGCTCAGACAATACAAATAGAATACATTTCAATTTTACACCAAAGCACTTACTGCAAACCTAATGGAAACAACTTAGATTAACTTCCCACATGATTCTGAGATGTCTGAAAGTTGTTTCATACCTGTGCACATCAAGACAAAAAAGTTGTTTTCTCAGTGCATGCAATGCTTTTACAATACAAATAGTATACATTTCAATTTTACACCAAAGCATTTACTGCAGACCTAATGGAAACACCGTAGGTTAACTTTCCACATGATTATGAGTAGTTTGAAAGTTGTTTCATGGCTGTACACATCAACAGAAAAAAGTTGTTATCTCAGTGAATGCAATGCTTAGACAATACAAATAGTATACATTTCAATTTTACACCAAAGCATTTACTGCAGACCTAATGGAAACACCTTAGGTTAACTTTCCACATGATTATGAGTAGTTTGAAAGTTGTTTCATGGCTGTACACATAAAGACAAAAAAGTTGATTTCACGGTGAATAGAATGCTTTGACATAAAAGTAGTAAACATTTCAATTTTACAACAAAGTACTTACTGCAAACCTAATGGAAACACTTTAGGTTAACTTTCCACATGATTATGAGTAGTATGAAAGTTGTTTCATGGCTGTACACATCAATACAAAAAAGTTGTTATCTCAGTGCATGCAATGCTTAGACAATACAAATAGTGTACATTTCAATTTTACACCAAAGCATTTACTGCAGACCTAATGGAAACACCTTAGGTTAACTTTCCACATGATTATGAGTAGTTTGAAAGTTGTTTCATGGCTGTACACATAAAGACAAAAAAGTTGATTTCACGGTGAATAGAATGCTTTGACATAAAAGTAGTAAACATTTCAATTTTACAACAAAGTACTTACTGCAAACCTAATGGAAACACTTTAGGTTAACTTTCCACATGATTATGAGTAGTATGAAAGTTGTTTCATGGCTGTACACATCAACACAAAAAAGTTGTTATCTCAGTGCATGCAATGCTTAGACAATACAAATAGTGTACATTTCAATTTTACACCAAAGCACTTACTGCAAACCTAATGGAAACACTTTAGGTTAACTTCCCACATGATTCTGAGATGTCTGAAAGTTGTTACATACCTGTGCACATAAAGACAAAAAAGTTGATTTCACAGTGAATAGAATGCTTTGACATAAAAGTAGTATACATTTCAATTGTACTCAAAAGTCCTGACTGCAAACCTAATGCAAACACATTTGGTTAACTTCCCAGATGAATATGACTAGGTTTAAAGTTGTTTCATGCCTCAGTTCATCAAGACAAAAAAGTTACTTTCTCAGTACTACTATGCTCTGACATTAAGGAAGTACACATCTGAATTTTACACCAAAGTACTTACTGCAAACTAATGGAAACACCTTAGGTTAACTTCCCACATGATTATGAGTAGTTTGAAAGTTGTTTCATGGCTGTACACATCAACACAAAAAAGTTGTTATCTCAGTGCATGCAATGCTTAGACAATACAAATAGTATACATTTCAATTTTACACCAAAGCACTTACTGCAAACCTAATGGAAACAACTTAGATTAACTTCCCACATGATTCTGAGATGTCTGAAAGTTGTTTCATACCTGTGCACATCAAGACAAAAAAGTTGTTTTCTCAGTGCACGCAATGCTTTTACAATACAAATAGTATACATTTCAATTTTACACCAAAGCACTTACTGCAAACCTAATGGAAACACCTTAGGTTAACTTTCCACATGATTATGAGTAGTTTGAAAGTTGTTTCATGGCTGTACACATCAACAGAAAAAAGTTGTTATCTCAGTGAATGCAATGCTTAGACAATACAAATAGTGTACATTTCAATTTTACTACAAAGCACTTACTGCAAACCTAATGGAAACACCTTAGGTTAACTTCCCACATGATTCTGAGATGTCTGAAAGTTGTTACATACCTGTGCACATAAAGACAAAAAAGTTGATTTCACAGTGAATAGAATGCTTTGACATAAAAGTAGTATACATTTCAATTGTACTCAAAAGTCCTGACTGCAAACCTAATGCAAACACATTTGGTTAACTTCCCAGATGAATATGACTAGGTTTAAAGTTGTTTCATGCCTCAGTTCATCAAGACAAAAAAGTTACTTTCTCAGTACTACTATGCTCTGACATTAAGGAAGTACACATCTGAATTTTACACCAAAGTACTTACTGCAAACCTAATGGAAACACCTTAGGTTAACTTTCCACATGATTATGAGTAGTTTGAAAGTTGTTTCATGGGTGTACACATCAACAGAAAAAAGTTGTTATCTCAGTGAATGCAATGCTTAGACAATACAAATAGTGTACATTTCAATTTTACTACAAAGCACTTACTGCAAACCTAATGGAAACACCTTAGGTTAACTTCCCACATGATTCTGAGATGTCTGAAAATTGTTACATACCTGTGGACATAAAGACAAAAAAGTTGATTTCACAGTGAAAAGAATGCTTTGACATAAAAGTAGTATACATTTCAATTGTACTCAAAAGTCCTGACTGCAAACCTAATGCAAACACATTTGGTTAACTTCCCAGATGAATATGACTAGGTTTAAAGTTGTTTCATGCCTCAGTTCATCAAGACAAAAAAGTTACTTTCTCAGTACTACTATGCTCTGACATTAAGGAAGTACACATCTGAATTTTACACCAATGTACTTACTGCAAACCTAATGGAAACAACTTAGATTAACTTCCCACATAATTCTGAGATGTCTGAAAGTTGTTTCATACCTGTGCACATCAAGACAAAAAAGTTGTTTTCTCAGTGCATGCAATGCTTTTACAATACAAATAGTATACATTTCAATTTTACACCAAAGCATTTTCTGCAGACCTAATGGAAACACCTTAGGTTAACTTTCCACATGATTATGAGTAGTTTGAAAGTTGTTTCATGGCTGTACACATCAACAGAAAAAAGTTGTTATCTCAGTGAATGCAATGCTTAGACAATACAAATAGTATACATTTCAATTTTACACCAAAGCATTTACTGCAGACCTAATGGAAACACCTTAGGTTAACTTTCCACATGATTATGAGTAGTTTGAAAGTTGTTTCATGGCTGTACACATAAAGACAAAAAAGTTGATTTCACGGTGAATAGAATGCTTTGACATAAAAGTAGTAAACATTTAAATTTTACAACAAAGTACTTACTGCAAACCTAATGGAAACACTTTAGGTTAACTTCCCACATGATTCTGAGTAGTTTGAAAGTTGTTTTATGGCTGCACACATCAACACAAAAAAGTTGTAATCTCAGTGCATGCAATGCTTAGACAATACAAATAGTATACATTTCAATTTTACACCAAAGCACTTACGGCAAACCTAATGGAAACACTTTAGGTTAACTTCCCACATGATTCTGAGATGTCTGAAAGTTGTTTCATACCTGTGCACATAAAGACAAAAAAGTTGATTTCACAGTGAATAGAAAGCTTTGACATAAAAGTAGTATACATTTCAATTGTACTCAAAAGTCCTGACTGCAAACCTAATGCAAACACATTTGGTTAACTTCCCAGATGAATATGACTAGGTTTAAAGTTGTTTCATGCCTCAGTTCATCAAGACAAAAAAGTTACTTTCTCAGTACTACTATGCTCTGACATTAAGGAAGTACACATCTGAATTTTACACCAAAGTACTTACTGCAAACCTAATGGAAACACTTTAGGTTAACTTCCCACATGATTCTGAGATGTCTGAAAGTTGTTACATACCTGTGCACATAAAGACAAAAAAGTTGATTTCACAGTGAATACATTGCTTTGACATAAAAGTAGTATACATTTCAATTGTACTCAAAAGTCCTGACTGCAAACCTAATGCAAACACATTTGGTTAACTTCCCAGATGAATATGACTAGGTTTACAGTTGTTTCATGCCTCAGTTCATCAAGACAAAAAAGTTACTTTCTCAGTACTACTATGCTCTGACATTAAGGAAGTACACATCTGAATTTTACACCAATGTACTTACTGCAAACCTAATGGAAACAACTTAGATTAACTTCCCACATAATTCTGAGATGTCTGAAAGTTGTTTCATACCTGTGCACATCAAGACAAAAAAGTTGTTTTCTCAGTGCATGCAATGCTTTTACAATACAAATAGTATACATTTCAATTTTACACCAAAGCATTTTCTGCAGACCTAATGGAAACACCTTAGGTTAACTTTCCACATGATTATGAGTAGTTTGAAAGTTGTTTCATGGCTGTACACATCAACAGAAAAAAGTTGTTATCTCAGTGAATGCAATGCTTAGACAATACAAATAGTATACATTTCAATTTTACACCAAAGCATTTACTGGAGACCTAATGGAAACACCTTAGGTTAACTTTCCACATGATTATGAGTAGTTTGAAAGTTGTTTCATGGCTGTACACATAAAGACAAAAAAGTTGATTTCACGGTGAATAGAATGCTTTGACATAAAAGTAGTAAACATTTCAATTTTACAACAAAGTACTTACTGCAAACCTAATGGAAACACTTTAGGTTAACTTCCCACATGATTCTGAGTAGTTTGAAAGTTGTTTTATGGCTGCACACATCAACACAAAAAAGTTGTAATCTCAGTGCATGCAATGCTTAGACAATACAAATAGTATACATTTCAATTTTACACCAAAGCACTTACTGCAAACCTAATGGAAACACTTTAGGTTAACTTCCCACATGATTCTGAGATGTCTGAAAGTTGTTTCATACCTGTGCACATAAAGACAAAAAAGTTGATTTCACAGTGAATAGAAAGCTTTGACATAAAAGTAGTATACATTTCAATTGTACTCAAAAGTCCTGACTGCAAACCTAATGCAAACACATTTGGTTAACTTCCCAGATGAATATGACTAGGTTTAAAGTTGTTTCATGCCTCAGTTCATCAAGACAAAAAAGTTACTTTCTCAGTACTACTATGCTCTGACATTAAGGAAGTACACATCTGAATTTTACACCAAAGTACTTACTGCAAACTAATGGAAACACCTTAGGTTAACTTCCCACATGATTATCAGTAGTTTGAAAGTTGTTTCATGGCTGTACACATCAACACAAAAAAGTTGTTATCTCAGTGCATGCAATGCTTAGACAATACAAATAGTATACATTTCAATTTTACACCAAAGCACTTACTGCAAACCTAATGGAAACAACTTAGATTAACTTCCCACATGATTCTGAGATGTCTGAAAGTTGTTTCATACCTGTGCACATCAAGACAAAAAAGTTGTTTTCTCAGTGCATGCAATGCTTTTACAATACAAATAGTATACATTTCAATTTTACACCAAAGCACATACTGCAAACCTAATGGAAACACCTTAGGTTAACTTTCCACATGATTATGAGTAGTTTGAAAGTTGTTTCATGGCTGTACACATCAACAGAAAAAAGTTGTTATCTCAGTGAATGCAATGCTTAGACAATACAAATAGTGTACATTTCAATTTTACTACAAAGCACTTACTGCAAACCTAATGGAAACACCTTAGGTTAACTTCCCACATGATTCTGAGATGTCTGAAAGTTGTTACATACCTGTGCACATAAAGACAAAAAAGTTGATTTCACAGTGAATAGAATGCTTTGACATAAAAGTAGTATACATTTCAATTGTACTCAAAAGTCCTGACTGCAAACCTAATGCAAACACATTTGGTTAACTTCCCAGATGAATATGACTAGGTTTAAAGTTGTTTCATGCCTCAGTTCATCAAGACAAAAAAGTTACTTTCTCAGTACTACTATGCTCTGACATTAAGGAAGTACACATCTGAATTTTACACCAAAGTACTTACTGCAAACTAATGGAAACACCTTAGGTTAACTTCCCACATGATTATGAGTAGTTTGAAAGTTGTTTCATGGCTGTACACATCAACACAAAAAAGTTGTTATCTCAGTGCATGCAATGCTCAGACAATACAAATAGAATACATTTCAATTTTACACCAAAGCACTTACTGCAAACCTAATGGAAACAACTTAGATTAACTTCCCACATGATTCTGAGATGTCTGAAAGTTGTTTCATACCTGTGCACATCAAGACAAAAAAGTTGTTTTCTCAGTGCATGCAATGCTTTTACAATACAAATAGTATACATTTCAATTTTACACCAAAGCATTTACTGCAGACCTAATGGAAACACCTTAGGTTAACTTTCCACATGATTATGAGTAGTTTGAAAGTTGTTTCATGGCTGTACACATCAACAGAAAAAAGTTGTTATCTCAGTGAATGCAATGCTTAGACAATACAAATAGTATACATTTCAATTTTACACCAAAGCATTTACTGCAGACCTAATGGAAACACCTTAGGTTAACTTTCCACATGATTATGAGTAGTTTGAAAGTTGTTTCATGGCTGTACACATAAAGACAAAAAAGTTGATTTCACGGTGAATAGAATGCTTTGACATAAAAGTAGTAAACATTTCAATTTTACAACAAAGTACTTACTGCAAACCTAATGGAAACACTTTAGGTTAACTTTCCACATGATTATGAGTAGTATGAAAGTTGTTTCATGGCTGTACACATCAATACAAAAAAGTTGTTATCTCAGTGCATGCAATGCTTAGACAATACAAATAGTGTACATTTCAATTTTACACCAAAGCATTTACTGCAGACCTAATGGAAACACCTTAGGTTAACTTTCCACATGATTATGAGTAGTTTGAAAGTTGTTTCATGGCTGTACACATAAAGACAAAAAAGTTGATTTCACGGTGAATAGAATGCTTTGACATAAAAGTAGTAAACATTTCAATTTTACAACAAAGTACTTACTGCAAACCTAATGCAAACACATTTGGTTAACTTCCCAGATGAATATGACTAGGTTTAAAGTTGTTTCATGCCTCAGTTCATCAAGACAAAAAAGTTACTTTCTCAGTACTACTATGCTCTGACATTAAGGAAGTACACATCTGAATTTTACACCAAAGTACTTACTGCAAACTAATGGAAACACCTTAGGTTAACTTCCCACATGATTATGAGTAGTTTGAAAGTTGTTTCATGGCTGTACACATCAACACAAAAAAGTTGTTATCTCAGTGCATGCAATGCTTAGACAATACAAATAGTATACATTTCAATTTTACACCAAAGCACTTACTGCAAACCTAATGGAAACAACTTAGATTAACTTCCCACATGATTCTGAGATGTCTGAAAGTTGTTTCATACCTGTGCACATCAAGACAAAAAAGTTGTTTTCTCAGTGCATGCAATGCTTTTACAATACAAATAGTATACATTTCAATTTTACACCAAAGCATTTTCTGCAGACCTAATGGAAACACCTTAGGTTAACTTTCCACATGATTATGAGTAGTTTGAAAGTTGTTTCATGGCTGTACACATCAACAGAAAAAAGTTGTTATCTCAGTGAATGCAATGCTTAGACAATACAAATAGTATACATTTCAATTTTACACCAAAGCATTTACTGCAGAACTAATGGAAACACCTTAGGTTAACTTTCCACATGATTATGAGTAGTTTGAAAGTTGTTTCATGGCTGTACACATAAAGACAAAAAAGTTGATTTCACGGTGAATAGAATGCTTTGACATAAAAGTAGTAAACATTTCAATTTTACAACAAAGTACTTACTGCAAACCTAATGGAAACACTTTAGGTTAACTTCCCACATGATTCTGAGTAGTTTGAAAGTTGTTTTATGGCTGCACACATCAACACAAAAAAGTTGTAATCTCAGTGCATGCAATGCTTAGACAATACAAATAGTATACATTTCAATTTTACACCAAAGCACTTACTGCAAACCTAATGGAAACACTTTAGGTTAACTTCCCACATGATTCTGAGATGTCTGAAAGTTGTTTCATACCTGTGCACATAAAGACAAAAAAGTTGATTTCACAGTGAATAGAAAGCTTTGACATAAAAGTAGTATACATTTCAATTGTACTCAAAAGTCCTGACTGCAAACCTAATGCAAACACATTTGGTTAACTTCCCAGATGAATATGACTAGGTTTAAAGTTGTTTCATGCCTCAGTTCATCAAGACAAAAAAGTTACTTTCTCAGTACTACTATGCTCTGACATTAAGGAAGTACACATCTGAATTTTACACCAAAGTACTTACTGCAAACTAATGGAAACACCTTAGGTTAACTTCCCACATGATTATCAGTAGTTTGAAAGTTGTTTCATGGCTGTACACATCAACACAAAAAAGTTGTTATCTCAGTGCATGCAATGCTTAGACAATACAAATAGTATACATTTCAATTTTACACCAAAGCACTTACTGCAAACCTAATGGAAACAACTTAGATTAACTTCCCACATGATTCTGAGATGTCTGAAAGTTGTTTCATACCTGTGCACATCAAGACAAAAAAGTTGTTTTCTCAGTGCATGCAATGCTTTTACAATACAAATAGTATACATTTCAATTTTACACCAAAGCACATACTGCAAACCTAATGGAAACACCTTAGGTTAACTTTCCACATGATTATGAGTAGTTTGAAAGTTGTTTCATGGCTGTACACATCAACAGAAAAAAGTTGTTATCTCAGTGAATGCAATGCTTAGACAATACAAATAGTGTACATTTCAATTTTACTACAAAGCACTTACTGCAAACCTAATGGAAACACCTTAGGTTAACTTCCCACATGATTCTGAGATGTCTGAAAGTTGTTACATACCTGTGCACATAAAGACAAAAAAGTTGATTTCACAGTGAATAGAATGCTTTGACATAAAAGTAGTATACATTTCAATTGTACTCAAAAGTCCTGACTGCAAACCTAATGCAAACACATTTGGTTAACTTCCCAGATGAATATGACTAGGTTTAAAGTTGTTTCATGCCTCAGTTCATCAAGACAAAAAAGTTACTTTCTCAGTACTACTATGCTCTAACATTAAGGAAGTACACATCTGAATTTTACACCAAAGTACTTACTGCAAACTAATGGAAACACCTTAGGTTAACTTCCCACATGATTATGAGTAGTTTGAAAGTTGTTTCATGGCTGTACACATCAACACAAAAAAGTTGTTATCTCAGTGCATGCAATGCTCAGACAATACAAATAGAATACATTTCAATTTTACACCAAAGCACTTACTGCAAACCTAATGGAAACAACTTAGATTAACTTCCCACATGATTCTGAGATGTCTGAAAGTTGTTTCATACCTGTGCACATCAAGACAAAAAAGTTGTTTTCTCAGTGCATGCAATGCTTTTACAATACAAATAGTATACATTTCAATTTTACACCAAAGCATTTACTGCAGACCTAATGGAAACACCTTAGGTTAACTTTCCACATGATTATGAGTAGTTTGAAAGTTGTTTCATGGCTGTACACATCAACAGAAAAAAGTTGTTATCTCAGTGAATGCAATGCTTAGACAATACAAATAGTATACATTTCAATTTTACACCAAAGCATTTACTGCAGACCTAATGGAAACACCTTAGGTTAACTTTCCACATGATTATGAGTAGTTTGAAAGTTGTTTCATGGCTGTACACATAAAGACAAAAAAGTTGATTTCACGGTGAATAGAATGCTTTGACATAAAAGTAGTAAACATTTCAATTTTACAACAAAGTACTTACTGCAAACCTAATGGAAACACTTTAGGTTAACTTTCCACATGATTATGAGTAGTATGAAAGTTGTTTCATGGCTGTACACATCAATACAAAAAAGTTGTTATCTCAGTGCATGCAATGCTTAGACAATACAAATAGTGTACATTTCAATTTTACACCAAAGCATTTACTGCAGACCTAATGGAAACACCTTAGGTTAACTTTCCACATGATTATGAGTAGTTTGAAAGTTGTTTCATGGCTGTACACATAAAGACAAAAAAGTTGATTTCACGGTGAATAGCATGCTTTGACATAAAAGTAGTAAACATTTCAATTTTACAACAAAGTACTTACTGCAAACCTAATGGAAACACTTTAGGTTAACTTTCCACATGATTATGAGTAGTATGAAAGTTGTTTCATGGCTGTACACATCAACACAAAAAAGTTGTTATCTCAGTGCATGCAATGCTTAGACAATACAAATAGTGTACATTTCAATTTTACACCAAAGCACTTACTGCAAACCTAATGGAAACACTTTAGGTTAACTTCCCACATGATTCTGAGATGTCTGAAAGTTGTTACATACCTGTGCACATAAAGACAAAAAAGTTGATTTCACAGTGAATAGAATGCTTTGACATAAAAGTAGTATACATTTCAATTGTACTCAAAAGTCCTGACTGCAAACCTAATGCAAACACATTTGGTTAACTTCCCAGATGAATATGACTAGGTTTAAAGTTGTTTCATGCCTCAGTTCATCAAGACAAAAAAGTTACTTTCTCAGTACTACTATGCTCTGACATTAAGGAAGTACACATCTGAATTTTACACCAAAGTACTTACTGCAAACTAATGGAAACACCTTAGGTTAACTTCCCACATGATTATGAGTAGTTTGAAAGTTGTTTCATGGCTGTACACATCAACACAAAAAAGTTGTTATCTCAGTGCATGCAATGCTTAGACAATACAAATAGTATACATTTCAATTTTACACCAAAGCACTTACTGCAAACCTAATGGAAACAACTTAGATTAACTTCCCACATGATTCTGAGATGTCTGAAAGTTGTTTCATACCTGTGCACATCAAGACAAAAAAGTTGTTTTCTCAGTGCACGCAATGCTTTTACAATACAAATAGTATACATTTCAATTTTACACCAAAGCACTTACTGCAAACCTAATGGAAACACCTTAGGTTAACTTTCCACATGATTATGAGTAGTTTGAAAGTTGTTTCATGGCTGTACACATCAACAGAAAAAAGTTGTTATCTCAGTGAATGCAATGCTTAGACAATACAAATAGTGTACATTTCAATTTTACTACAAAGCACTTACTGCAAACCTAATGGAAACACCTTAGGTTAACTTCCCACATGATTCTGAGATGTCTGAAAGTTGTTACATACCTGTGCACATAAAGACAAAAAAGTTGATTTCACAGTGAATAGAATGCTTTGACATAAAAGTAGTATACATTTCAATTGTACTCAAAAGTCCTGACTGCAAACCTAATGCAAACACATTTGGTTAACTTCCCAGATGAATATGACTAGGTTTAAAGTTGTTTCATGCCTCAGTTCATCAAGACAAAAAAGCTACTTTCTCAGTACTACTATGCTCTGACATTAAGGAAGTACACATCTGAATTTTACACCAAAGTACTTACTGCAAACCTAATGGAAACACCTTAGGTTAACTTTCCACATGATTATGAGTAGTTTGAAAGTTGTTTCATGGGTGTACACATCAACAGAAAAAAGTTGTTATCTCAGTGAATGCAATGCTTAGACAATACAAATAGTGTACATTTCAATTTTACTACAAAGCACTTACTGCAAACCTAATGGAAACACCTTAGGTTAACTTCCCACATGATTCTGAGATGTCTGAAAATTGTTACATACCTGTGGACATAAAGACAAAAAAGTTGATTTCACAGTGAAAAGAATGCTTTGACATAAAAGTAGTATACATTTCAATTGTACTCAAAAGTCCTGACTGCAAACCTAATGCAAACACATTTGGTTAACTTCCCAGATGAATATGACTAGGTTTAAAGTTGTTTCATGCCTCAGTTCATCAAGACAAAAAAGTTACTTTCTCAGTACTACTATGCTCTGACATTAAGGAAGTACACATCTGAATTTTACACCAATGTACTTACTGCAAACCTAATGGAAACAACTTAGATTAACTTCCCACATAATTCTGAGATGTCTGAAAGTTGTTTCATACCTGTGCACATCAAGACAAAAAAGTTGTTTTCTCAGTGCATGCAATGCTTTTACAATACAAATAGTATACATTTCAATTTTACACCAAAGCATTTTCTGCAGACCTAATGGAAACACCTTAGGTTAACTTTCCACATGATTATGAGTAGTTTGAAAGTTGTTTCATGGCTGTACACATCAACAGAAAAAAGTTGTTATCTCAGTGAATGCAATGCTTAGACAATACAAATAGTATACATTTCAATTTTACACCAAAGCATTTACTGCAGACCTAATGGAAACACCTTAGGTTAACTTTCCACATGATTATGAGTAGTTTGAAAGTTGTTTCATGGCTGTACACATAAAGACAAAAAAGTTGATTTCACGGTGAATAGAATGCTTTGACATAAAAGTAGTAAACATTTAAATTTTACAACAAAGTACTTACTGCAAACCTAATGGAAACACTTTAGGTTAACTTCCCACATGATTCTGAGTAGTTTGAAAGTTGTTTTATGGCTGCACACATCAACACAAAAAAGTTGTAATCTCAGTGCATGCAATGCTTAGACAATACAAATAGTATACATTTCAATTTTACACCAAAGCACTTACGGCAAACCTAATGGAAACACTTTAGGTTAACTTCCCACATGATTCTGAGATGTCTGAAAGTTGTTTCATACCTGTGCACATAAAGACAAAAAAGTTGATTTCACAGTGAATAGAAAGCTTTGACATAAAAGTAGTATACATTTCAATTGTACTCAAAAGTCCTGACTGCAAACCTAATGCAAACACATTTGGTTAACTTCCCAGATGAATATGACTAGGTTTAAAGTTGTTTCATGCCTCAGTTCATCAAGACAAAAAAGTTACTTTCTCAGTACTACTATGCTCTGACATTAAGGAAGTACACATCTGAATTTTACACCAAAGTACTTACTGCAAACTAATGGAAACACCTTAGGTTAACTTCCCACATGATTATGAGTAGTTTGAAAGTTGTTTCATGGCTGTACACATCAACACAAAAAAGTTGTTATCTCAGTGCATGCAATGCTTAGACAATACAAATAGTATACATTTCAATTTTACACCAAAGCACTTACTGCAAACCTAATGGAAACAACTTAGATTAACTTCCCACATGATTCTGAGATGTCTGAAAGTTGTTTCATACCTGTGCACATCAAGACAAAAAAGTTGTTTTCTCAGTGCACGCAATGCTTTTACAATACAAATAGTATACATTTCAATTTTACACCAAAGCACTTACTGCAAACCTAATGGAAACACCTTAGGTTAACTTTCCACATGATTATGAGTAGTTTGAAAGTTGTTTCATGGCTGTACACATCAACAGAAAAAAGTTGTTATCTCAGTGAATGCAATGCTTAGACAATACAAATAGTGTACATTTCAATTTTACACCAAAGCACTTACTGCAAACCTAATGGAAACACCTTAGGTTAACTTCCCACATGATTCTGAGATGTCTGAAAGTTGTTACATACCTGTGCACATAAAGACAAAAAAGTTGATTTCACAGTGAATAGAATGCTTTGACATAAAAGTAGTATACATTTCAATTTTACAACAAAGTACTTACTGCAAACCTAATGCAAACACATTTGGTTAACTTCCCAGATGAATATGACTAGGTTTAAAGTTGTTTCATGCCTCAGTTCATCAAGACAAAAAAGCTACTTTCTCAGTACTACTATGCTCTGACATTAAGGAAGTACACATCTGAATTTTACACCAAAGTACTTACTGCAAACCTAATGGAAACACCTTAGGTTAACTTTCCACATGATTATGAGTAGTTTGAAAGTTGTTTCATGGGTGTACACATCAACAGAAAAAAGTTGTTATCTCAGTGAATGCAATGCTTAGACAATACAAATAGTGTACATTTCAATTTTACTACAAAGCACTTACTGCAAACCTAATGGAAACACCTTAGGTTAACTTCCCACATGATTCTGAGATGTCTGAAAATTGTTACATACCTGTGGACATAAAGACAAAAAAGTTGATTTCACAGTGAAAAGAATGCTTTGACATAAAAGTAGTATACATTTCAATTGTACTCAAAAGTCCTGACTGCAAACCTAATGCAAACACATTTGGTTAACTTCCCAGATGAATATGACTAGGTTTAAAGTTGTTTCATGCCTCAGTTCATCAAGACAAAAAAGTTACTTTCTCAGTACTACTATGCTCTGACATTAAGGAAGTACACATCTGAATTTTACACCAATGTACTTACTGCAAACCTAATGGAAACAACTTAGATTAACTTCCCACATAATTCTGAGATGTCTGAAAGTTGTTTCATACCTGTGCACATCAAGACAAAAAAGTTGTTTTCTCAGTGCATGCAATGCTTTTACAATACAAATAGTATACATTTCAATTTTACACCAAAACATTTTCTGCAGACCTAATGGAAACACCTTAGGTTAACTTTCCACATGATTATGAGTAGTTTGAAAGTTGTTTCATGGCTGTACACATCAACAGAAAAAAGTTGTTATCTCAGTGAATGCAATGCTTAGACAATACAAATAGTATACATTTCAATTTTACACCAAAGCATTTACTGCAGACCTAATGGAAACACCTTAGGTTAACTTTCCACATGATTATGAGTAGTTTGAAAGTTGTTTCATGGCTGTACACATAAAGACAAAAAAGTTGATTTCACGGTGAATAGAATGCTTTGACATAAAAGTAGTAAACATTTAAATTTTACAACAAAGTACTTACTGCAAACCTAATGGAAACACTTTAGGTTAACTTCCCACATGATTCTGAGTAGTTTGAAAGTTGTTTTATGGCTGCACACATCAACACAAAGAAGTTGTAATCTCAGTGCATGCAATGCTTAGACAATACAAATAGTATACATTTCAATTTTACACCAAAGCACTTACGGCAAACCTAATGGAAACACTTTAGGTTAACTTCCCACATGATTCTGAGATGTCTGAAAGTTGTTTCATACCTGTGCACATAAAGACAAAAAAGTTGATTTCACAGTGAATAGAAAGCTTTGACATAAAAGTAGTATACATTTCAATTGTACTCAAAAGTCCTGACTGCAAACCTAATGCAAACACATTTGGTTAACTTCCCAGATGAATATGACTAGGTTTAAAGTTGTTTCATGCCTCAGTTCATCAAGACAAAAAAGTTACTTTCTCAGTACTACTATGCTCTGACATTAAGGAAGTACACATCTGAATTTTACACCAAAGTACTTACTGCAAACTAATGGAAACACCTTAGGTTAACTTCCCACATGATTATGAGTAGTTTGAAAGTTGTTTCATGGCTGTACACATCAACACAAAAAAGTTGTTATCTCAGTGCATGCAATGCTTAGACAATACAAATAGTATACATTTCAATTTTACACCAAAGCACTTACTGCAAACCTAATGGAAACAACTTAGATTAACTTCCCACATGATTCTGAGATGTCTGAAAGTTGTTTCATACCTGTGCACATCAAGACAAAAAAGTTGTTTTCTCAGTGCACGCAATGCTTTTACAATACAAATAGTATACATTTCAATTTTACACCAAAGCACTTACTGCAAACCTAATGGAAACACCTTAGGTTAACTTTCCACATGATTATGAGTAGTTTGAAAGTTGTTTCATGGCTGTACACATCAACAGAAAAAAGTTGTTATCTCAGTGAATGCAATGCTTAGACAATACAAATAGTGTACATTTCAATTTTACTACAAAGCACTTACTGCAAACCTAATGGAAACACCTTAGGTTAACTTCCCACATGATTCTGAGATGTCTGAAAGTTGTTACATACCTGTGCACATAAAGACAAAAAAGTTGATTTCACAGTGAATAGAATGCTTTGACATAAAAGTAGTATACATTTCAATTGTACTCAAAAGTCCTGACTGCAAACCTAATGCAAACACATTTGGTTAACTTCCCAGATGAATATGACTAGGTTTAAAGTTGTTTCATGCCTCAGTTCATCAAGACAAAAAAGCTACTTTCTCAGTACTACTATGCTCTGACATTAAGGAAGTACACATCTGAATTTTACACCAAAGTACTTACTGCAAACCTAATGGAAACACCTTAGGTTAACTTTCCACATGATTATGAGTAGTTTGAAAGTTGTTTCATGGGTGTACACATCAACAGAAAAAAGTTGTTATCTCAGTGAATGCAATGCTTAGACAATACAAATAGTGTACATTTCAATTTTACTACAAAGCACTTACTGCAAACCTAATGGAAACACCTTAGGTTAACTTCCCACATGATTCTGAGATGTCTGAAAATTGTTACATACCTGTGGACATAAAGACAAAAAAGTTGATTTCACAGTGAAAAGAATGCTTTGACATAAAAGTAGTATACATTTCAATTGTACTCAAAAGTCCTGACTGCAAACCTAATGCAAACACATTTGGTTAACTTCCCAGATGAATATGACTAGGTTTAAAGTTGTTTCATGCCTCAGTTCATCAAGACAAAAAAGTTACTTTCTCAGTACTACTATGCTCTGACATTAAGGAAGTACACATCTGAATTTTACACCAATGTACTTACTGCAAACCTAATGGAAACAACTTAGATTAACTTCCCACATAATTCTGAGATGTCTGAAAGTTGTTTCATACCTGTGCACATCAAGACAAAAAAGTTGTTTTCTCAGTGCATGCAATGCTTTTACAATACAAATAGTATACATTTCAATTTTACACCAAAGCACATACTGCAAACCTAATGGAAACACCTTAGGTTAACTTCCCACATGATTCTGAGATGTCTGAAAGTTGTTACATACCTGTGCACATAAAGACAAAAAAGTTGATTTCACAGTGAATAGAATGCTTTGACATAAAAGTAGTATACATTTCAATTGTACTCAAAAGTCCTGACTGCAAACCTAATGCAAACACATTTGGTTAACTTCCCAGATGAATATGACTAGGTTTAAAGTTGTTTCATGCCTCAGTTCATCAAGACAAAAAAGTTACTTTCTCAGTACTACTATGCTCTGACATTAAGGAAGTACACATCTGAATTTTACACCAAAGTACTTACTGCAAACTAATGGAAACACCTTAGGTTAACTTCCCACATGATTATGAGTAGTTTGAAAGTTGTTTCATGGCTGTACACAGCAACACAAAAAAGTTGTTATCTCAGTGCATGCAATGCTCAGACAATACAAATAGAATACATTTCAATTTTACACCAAAGCACTTACTGCAAACCTAATGGAAACAACTTAGATTAACTTCCCACATGATTCTGAGATGTCTGAAAGTTGTTTCATACCTGTGCACATCAAGACAAAAAAGTTGTTTTCTCAGTGCATGCAATGCTTTTACAATACAAATAGTATACATTTCAATTTTACACCAAAGCATTTACTGCAGACCTAATGGAAACACCTTAGGTTAACTTTCCACATGATTATGAGTAGTTTGAAAGTTGTTTCATGGCTGTACACATCAACAGAAAAAAGTTGTTATCTCAGTGAATGCAATGCTTAGACAATACAAATAGTATACATTTCAATTTTACACCAAAGCATTTACTGCAGACCTAATGGAAACACCTTAGGTTAACTTTCCACATGATTATGAGTAGTTTGAAAGTTGTTTCATGGCTGTACACATAAAGACAAAAAAGTTGATTTCACGGTGAATAGAATGCTTTGACATAAAAGTAGTAAACATTTCAATTTTACAACAAAGTACTTACTGCAAACCTAATGGAAACACTTTAGGTTAACTTTCCACATGATTATGAGTAGTATGAAAGTTGTTTCATGGCTGTACACATCAACACAAAAAAGTTGTTATCTCAGTGCATGCAATGCTTAGACAATACAAATAGTGTACATTTCAATTTTACACCAAAGCACTTACTGCAAACCTAATGGAAACACCTTAGGTTAACTTCCCACATGATTCTGAGATGTCTGAAAGTTGTTACATACCTGTGCACATAAAGACAAAAAAGTTGATTTCACAGTGAATAGAATGCTTTGACATAAAAGTAGTATACATTTCAATTGTACTCAAAAGTCCTGACTGCAAACCTAATGCAAACACATTTGGTTAACTTCCCAGATGAATATGACTAGGTTTAAAGTTGTTTCATGCCTCAGTTCATCAAGACAAAAAAGTTACTTTCTCAGTACTACTATGCTCTGACATTAAGGAAGTACACATCTGAATTTTACACCAAAGTACTTACTGCAAACTAATGGAAACACCTTAGGTTAACTTCCCACATAATTATGAGTAGTTTGAAAGTTGTTTCATGGCTGTACACATCAACAGAAAAAAGTTGTTATCTCAGTGAATGCAATGCTTAGACAATACAAATAGTATACATTTCAATTTTACACCAAAGCATTTACTGCAGACCTAATGGAAACACCTTAGGTTAACTTTCCACATGATTATGAGTAGTTTGAAAGTTGTTTCATGGCTGTACACATAAAGACAAAAAAGTTGATTTCACGGTGAATAGAATGCTTTGACATAAAAGTAGTAAACATTTCAATTTTACAACAAAGTACTTACTGCAAACCTAATGGAAACACTTTAGGTTAACTTTCCACATGATTATGAGTAGTATGAAAGTTGTTTCATGGCTGTACACATCAACACAAAAAAGTTGTTATCTCAGTGCATGCAATGCTTAGACAATACAAATAGTGTACATTTCAATTTTACACCAAAGCACTTACTGCAAACCTAATGGAAACACTTTAGGTTAACTTCCCACATGATTCTGAGATGTCTGAAAGTTGTTACATACCTTTGCACATAAAGACAAAAAAGTTGATTTCACAGTGAATAGAATGCTTTGACATAAAAGTAGTATACATTTCAATTTTACAACAAAGTACTTACTGCAAACCTGATGGAAACACTTTAGGTTAACTTTCCACATGATTATGAGTAGTTTGAAAGTTGTTTCATGGCTGCACACATCAACACAAAAAAGATGTAATCTCAGTGCATGCAATGCTTAGACAATACAAATAGTATACATTTCAATTTTACACCAAAGCACTTACTGCAAACCTAATGGAAACACTTTAGGTTAACTTCCCACATGATTCTGAGATGTCTGAAAGTTGTTTCATATCTGTGCACATCAAGTCAAAAAAGTTGTTTTCTCAGTGCATGCAATGCTTTTACAATACAGATAGTATACATTCCAATTTTACACCAAAGCACTTACTGCAAACCTAATGGAAACACCTTAGGTTAACTTTCCACATGATTATGAGTAGTTTGAAAGTTGTTTCATGGCTGTACACATCAACAGAAAAAAGTTGTTATCTCAGTGAATGCAATGCTTAGACAATACAAATAGTGTACATTTCAATTTTACTACAAAGCACTTACTGCAAACCTAATGGAAACACCTTAGGTTAACTTCCCACATGATTCTGAGATGTCTGAAAGTTGTTACATACCTGTGCACATAAAGACAAAAAAGTTGATTTCACAGTGAATAGAATGCTTTGACATAAAAGTAGTATACATTTCAATTGTACTCAAAAGTCCTGACTGCAAACCTAATGCAAACACATTTGGTTAACTTCCCAGATGAATATGACTAGGTTTAAAGTTGTTTCATGCCTCAGTTCATCAAGACAAAAAAGTTACTTTCTCAGTACTACTATGCTCTGACATTAAGGAAGTACACATCTGAATTTTACACCAAAGTACTTACTGCAAACTAATGGAAACACCTTAGGTTAACTTCCCACATGATTATGAGTAGTTTGAAAGTTGTTTCATGGCTGTACACATCAACACAAAAAAGTTGTTATCTCAGTGCATGCAATGCTCAGACAATACAAATAGAATACATTTCAATTTTACACCAAAGCACTTACTGCAAACCTAATGGAAACAACTTAGATTAACTTCCCACATGATTCTGAGATGTCTGAAAGTTGTTTCATACCTGTGCACATCAAGACAAAAAAGTTGTTTTCTCAGTGCATGCAATGCTTTTACAATACAAATAGTATACATTTCAATTTTACACCAAAGCATTTACTGCAGACCTAATGGAAACACCTTAGGTTAACTTTCCACATGATTATGAGTAGTCTGAAAGTTGTTTCATGGCTGTACACATCAACAGAAAAAAGTTGTTATCTCAGTGAATGCAATGCTTAGACAATACAAATAGTATACATTTCAATTTTACACCAAAGCATTTACTGCAGACCTAAAGGAAACACCTTAGGTTAACTTTCCACATGATTATGAGTAGTTTGAAAGTTGTTTCATGGCTGTACACATAAAGACAAAAAAGTTGATTTCACGGTGAATAGAATGCTTTGACATAAAAGTAGTAAACATTTCAATTTTACAACAAAGTACTTACTGCAAACCCTATGGAAACACTTTAGGTTAACTTTCCACATGATTATGAGTAGTTTGAAAGTTGTTTCATGGCTGCAAACATCAACACAAAAAAGATGTAATCTCAGTGCATGCAATGCTTAGACAATACAAATAGTATACATTTCAATTTTACACCAAAGCAGTTACTGCAAACCTAATGGAAACACTTTAGGTTAACTTCCCACATGATTCTGTGATGTCTGAAAGTTGTTTCATACCTGTGCACATAAAGACATAAAAGTTGATTTCACAGTGAATAGAAAGCTTTGACATAAAAGTAGTATACATTTCATTTGTACTCAAAAGTCCTGACTGCAAACCGAATGCAAACACATTTGGTTAACTTCGCAGATGAATATGACTTGGTTTAAAGTTGTTTCATGCCTCAGTTCATCAAGACAAAAAAAGTTACTTTCTCAGTACTACTATGCTCTGACATTAAGGAAGTACACATCTGAATTTTACACCAAAGTGCTTACTGCAAACTAATGGAAACACCTTAGGTTAACTTCCCACATGATTATGAGTAGTTTGAAAGTTGTTTCATGGCTGTACACATCAACACAAAAAAGTTGTTATCTCAGTGCATGCAATGCTTAGACAATGCAAATAGTATACAATTCAATTTTACACCAAAGCACTTACTGCAAACCTAATGGAAACACCTTAGGTTAACTTCCCACATGATTCTGAGATGTCTGAAAGTTGTTTCATACTTGTGCACATAAAGACAAAAAAGTTGATTTCACAGTGAATAGAATGCTTTGACATAAAAGTAGTATACATTTCAATTTTACAACAAAGTACTTACTGCAAACCTAATGGAAACACTTTAGGTTAAATTTCCACATGATTATGAGTAGTTTGAAAGTTGTTTCATGGCTGTACACATCAACACAAAAAAGTTGTTATCTCAGTGCATGCAATGCTTAGACAATACAAATAGTGTACATTTCAATTTTACACCAAAGCACTTACTGCAAACCTAATGGAAACACTTTAGGTTAACTTCCCACATGATTCTGAGATGTCTGAAAGTTGTTACATACCTGTGCACATAAAGACAAAAAAGTTGATTTCACAGTGAATAGAATGCTTTGACAGAAAAGTAGTATACATTTCAATTGTACTCAAAAGTCCTGACTGCAAACCTAATGCAAACACATTTGGTTAACTTCCCAGATGAATATGACTAGGTTTAAAGTTGTTTCATGCCTCAGTTCATCAAGACAAAAAAGTTACTTTCTCAGTACTACTATGCTCTGACATTAAGGAAGTACACATCTGAAGTTTACACCAAAGTACTTACTGCAAACTAATGGAAACACCTTAGGTTAACTTCCCACATGATTATGAGTAGTTTGAAAGTTGTTTCATGGCTGTACACATCAACACAAAAAAGTTGTTATCTCAGTGCATGCAATGCTTAGACAATACAAATAGTATACATTTCAATTTTACACCAAAGCACTTACTGCAAACCTAATGGAAACACCTTAGGTTAACTTCCCACATGATTCTGAGATGTCTGAAAGTTGTTTCATACTTGTGCACATAAAGACAAAAAAGTTGATTTCACAGTGAATAGAATGCTTTGACTTAAAAGTAGTATACATTTCAATTTTACAACAAAGTACTTACTGCAAACCTAATGGAAACACTTTAGGTTAACTTTCCACATGATTATGAGTAGTTTGAAAGTTGTTTCATGGCTGCACACATCAACACAAAAAAGATGTAATCTCAGTGCATGCAATGCTTAGACAATACAAATAGTATACATTTCAATTTTACTCCAAAGCACTTACTGCAAACCTAATGGAAACACTTTAGGTTAACTTCCCACATGATTCTGAGAAGTCTGAAAGTTGTTTCATACCTGTGCACATAAAGACATAAAAGTTGATTTCACAGTGAATAGAAAGCTTTGACATAAAAGTAGTATACATTTCATTTGTACTCAAAAGTCCTGACTGCAAACCGAATGCAAACACATTTGGTTAACTTCCCAGATGAATATGACTTGGTTTAAAGTTGTTTCATGCCTCAGTTCATCAAGACAAAAAAAGTTACTTTCTCAGTACTACTATGCTCTGACATTAAGGAAGTACACATCTGAATTTTACACCAAAGTGCTTACTGCAAACTAATGGAAACACCTTAGGTTAACTTCCCACATGATTATGAGTAGTTTGAAAGTTGTTTCATGGCTGCACACGTCAACACAAAAAAGTTGTAATCTCAGTGCATGCAATGCTTAGACAATACAAATAGTATACATTTCAATTTTACACCAAAGCACTTACTGCAAACCTAATGGAAACACTTTAGGTTAACTTCCCACATGATTCTGAGATGTCTGAAAGTTGTTACATACCTGTGCACATAAAGACAAAAAAGTTGATTTCACAGTGAATAGAATGCTTTGACATAAAAGTAGTATACATTTCAATTGTACTCAAAAGTCCTGACTGCAAACCTAATGCAAACACATTTGGTTAACTTCCCAGATGAATATGACTAGGTTTAAAGTTGTTTCATGCCTCAGTTCATCAAGACAAAAAAGTTACTTTCTCAGTACTACTATGCTCTGACATTAAGGAAGTACACATCTGAATTTTACACCAAAGTTCTTACTGCAAACTAATGGAAACACCTTAGGTTAACTTCCCACATGATTATGAGTAGTTTGAAAGTTGTTTCATGGCTGTACACATCAACACAAAAAAGTTGTTATCTCAGTGCATGCAATGCTTAGACAATACAATTAGTATACATTTCAATTTTACACCAAAGCACTTACTGCAAACCTAATGGAAACAACTTAGATTAACTTCCCACATGATTCTGAGATGTCTGAAAGTTGTTTCATACCTGTGCACATCAAGACAAAAAAGTTGTTTTCTCAGTGCATGCAATGCTTTTACAATACAAATAGTATACATTTCAATTTTTCACCAAAGCACTTACTGCAAACCTAATGGAAACACCTTAGGTTAACTTTCCACATGATTATGAGTAGTTTGAAAGTTGTTTCATGGCTGTACACATCAACACAAAAAAGTTGTTATCTCAGTGCATGCAATGCTTAGACAATACAAATAGTGTACATTTCAATTTTACACCAAAGCACTTACTGCAAACCTAATGGAAACACTTTAGGTTAACTTCCCACATGATTCTGAGATGTCTGAAAGTTGTTACATACCTGTGCACATAAAGACAAAAAAGTTGATTTCACAGTGAATAGAATGCTTTGACATAAAAGTAGTATACATTTCAATTGTACTCAAAAGTCCTGACTGCAAACCTAATGCAAACACATTTGGTTAACTTCCCAGATGAATATGACTAGGTTTAAAGTTGTTTCATGCCTCAGTTCATCAAGACAAAAAAGTTACTTTCTCAGTACTACTATGCTCTGACATTAAGGAAGTACACATCTGAATTTTACACCAAAGTACTTACTGCAAACTAATGGAAACACCTTAGGTTAACTTCCCACATGATTATGAGTAGTTTGAAAGTTGTTTCATGGCTGTACACATCAACACAAAAAAGTTGTTATCTCAGTGCATGCAATGCTTAGACAATACAAATAGTATACATTTCAATTTTACACCAAAGCACTTACTGCAAACCTAATGGAAACAACTTAGATTAACTTCCCACATGATTCTGAGATGTCTGAAAGTTGTTTCATACCTGTGCACATCAAGACAAAAAAGTTGTTTTCTCAGTGCACGCAATGCTTTTACAATACAAATAGTATACATTTCAATTTTACACCAAAGCACTTACTGCAAACCTAATGGAAACACCTTAGGTTAACTTTCCACATGATTATGAGTAGTTTGAAAGTTGTTTCATGGCTGTACACATCAACAGAAAAAAGTTGTTATCTCAGTGAATGCAATGCTTAGACAATACAAATAGTGTACATTTCAAATTTACTACAAAGCACTTACTGCAAACCTAATGGAAACAGCTTAGGTTAACTTCCCACATGATTCTGAGATGTCTGAAAGTTGTTACATACCTGTGCACATAAAGACAAAAAAGTTGATTTCACAGTGAATAGAATGCTTTGACATAAAAGTAGTATACATTTCAATTGTACTCAAAAGTCCTGACTGCAAACCTAATGCAAACACATTTGGTTAACTTCCCAGATGAATATGACTAGGTTTAAAGTTGTTTCATGCCTCAGTTCATCAAGACAAAAAAGTTACTTTCTCAGTACTACTATGCTCTGACATTAAGGAAGTACACATCTGAATTTTACACCAAAGTACTTACTGCAAACTAATGGAAACACCTTAGGTTAACTTCCCACATGATTATGAGTAGTTTGAAAGTTGTTTCATGGCTGTACACATCAACACAAAAAAGTTGTTATCTCAGTGCATGCAATGCTTAGACAATACAAATAGTATACATTTCAATTTTACACCAAAGCACTTACTGCAAACTTAATGGAAACACCTTAGGTTAACTTCCCACATGATTCTGAGATGTCTGAAAGTTGTTTCATACTTGTGCACATAAAGACAAAAAAGTTGATTTCACAGTGAATAGAATGCTTTGACATAAAAGTAGTATACATTTCAATTTTACAACAAAGTACTTACTGCAAACCTAATGGAAACACTTTAGGTTAACTTTCCACATGATTATGAGTAGTTTGAAAGTTGTTTCATGGCTGTACACATCAACACAAAAAAGTTGTTATCTCAGTGCATGCAATGCTTAGACAATACAAATAGTGTACATTTCAATTTTACACCAAAGCACTTACTGCAAACCTAATGGAAACACTTTAGGTTAACTTCCCACATGATTCTGAGATGTCTGAAAGTTGTTACATACCTGTGCACATAAAGACAAAAAAGTTGATTTCACAGTGAATAGAATGCTTTGACATAAAAGTAGTATACATTTCAATTGTACTCAAAAGTCCTGACTGCAAACCTAATGCAAACACATTTGGTTAACTTCCCAGATGAATATGACTAGGTTTAAAGTTGTTTCATGCCTCAGTTCATCAAGACAAAAAAGTTACTTTCTCAGTACTCCTATGCTCTGACATTAAGGAAGTACACATCTGAATTTTACACCAAAGTACTTACTGCAAACTAATGGAAACACCTTAGGTTAACTTCCCACATGATTATGAGTAGTTTGAAAGTTGTTTCATGGCTGTACACATCAACACAAAAAAGTTGTTATCTCAGTGCATGCAATGCTTAGACAATACAAATAGTATACATTTCAATTTTACACCAAAACACTTACTGCAAACCTAATGGAAACACCTTAGGTTAACTTCCCACATGATTCTGAGATGTCTGAAAGTTGTTTCATACTTGTGCACATAAAGACAAAAAAGTTGATTTCACAGTGAATAGAATGCTTTGACATAAAAGTAGTATACATTTCAATTTTACAACAAAGTACTTACTGCAAACCTAATGGAAACACTTTAGGTTAACTTTCCACATGATTATGAGTAGTTTGAAAGTTGTTTCATGGCTGCACACATCAACACAAAAAAGATGTAATCTCAGTGCATGCAATGCTTAGACAATACAAATAGTATACATTTCAATTTTACACCAAAGCACTTACTGCAAACCTAATGGAAACACTTTAGGTTAACTTCCCACATGATTCTGAGATGTCTGAAAGTTGTTTCATACCTGTGCACATCAAGACAAAAAAGTTGTTTTCTCAGTGCATGCAATGCTTTTACAATACAGATAGTATACATTCCAATTTTACACCAAAGCACTTACTGCAAACCTAATGGAAACACCTTAGGTTAACTTTCCACATGATTATGAGTAGTTTGAAAGTTGTTTCATGGCTGTACACATCAACAGAAAAAAGTTGTTATCTCAGTGAATGCAATGTTTAGACAATACAAATAGTGTACATTTCAATTTTACTACAAAGCACTTACTGCAAACCTAATGGAAACACCTTAGGTTAACTTCCCACATGATTCTGAGATGTCTGAAAGTTGTTACATACCTGTGCACATAAAGACAAAAAAGTTGATTTCACAGTGAATAGAATGCTTTGACATAAAAGTAGTAAACATTTCAATTGTACTCAAAAGTCCTGACTGCAAACCTAATGCAAACACATTTGGTTAACTTCCCAGATGAATATGACTAGGTTTAAAGTTGTTTCATGCCTCAGTTCATCAAGACAAAAAAGTTACTTTCTCAGTACTACTATGCTCTGACATTAAGGAAGTACACATCTGAATTTTACACCAAAGTACTTACTGCAAACTAATGGAAACACCTTAGGTTAACTTCCCACATGATTATGAGTAGTTTGAAAGTTGTTTCATGGCTGTACACATCAACACAAAAAAGTTGTTATCTCAGTGCATGCAATGCTCAGCAATACAAATAGAATACATTTCAATTTTACACCAAAGCACTTACTGCAAACCTAATGGAAACAACTTAGATTAACTTCCCACATGATTCTGAGATGTCTGAAAGTTGTTTCATACCTGTGCACATCAAGACAAAAAAGTTGTTTTCTCAGTGCATGCAATGCTTTTACAATACAAATAGTATACATTTCAATTTTACACCAAAGCATTTACTGCAGACCTAATGGAAACACCTTAGGTTAACTTTCCACATGATTATGAGTAGTCTGAAAGTTGTTTCATGGCTGTACACATCAACAGAAAAAAGTTGTTATCTCAGTGAATGCAATGCTTAGACAATACAAATAGTATACATTTCAATTTTACACCAAAGCATTTACTGCAGACCTAAAGGAAACACCTTAGGTTAACTTTCCACATGATTATGAGTAGTTTGAAGGTTGTTTCATGGCTGTACACATAAAGACAAAAAAGTTGATTTCACGGCGAATAGAATGCTTTGACATAAAAGTAGTAAACATTTCAATTTTACAACAAAGTACTTACTGCAAACCCTATGGAAACACTTTAGGTTAACTTTCCACATGATTATGAGTAGTTTGAAAGTTGTTTCATGGCTGCAAACATCAACACAAAAAAGATGTAATCTCAGTGCATGCAATGCTTAGACAATACAAATAGTATACATTTCAATTTTACACCAAAGCACTTACTGCAAACCTAATGGAAACACTTTAGGTTAACTTCCCACATGATTCTGTGATGTCTGAAAGTTGTTTCATACCTGTGCACATAAAGACATAAAAGTTGATTTCACAGTGAATAGAAAGCTTTGACATAAAAGTAGTATACATTTCATTTGTACTCAAAAGTCCTGACTGCAAACCGAATGCAAACACATTTGGTTAACTTCCCAGATGAATATGACTTGGTTTAAAGTTGTTTCATGCCTCAGTTCATCAAGACAAAAAAAGTTACTTTCTCAGTACTACTATGCTCTGACATTAAGGAAGTACACATCTGAATTTTACACCAAAGTGCTTACTGCAAACTAATGGAAACACCTTAGGTTAACTTCCCACATGATTATGAGTAGTTTGAAAGTTGTTTCATGGCTGTACACATCAACACTAAAAAGTTGTTATCTCAGTGCATGCAATGCTTAGACAATGCAAATAGTATACAATTCAATTTTACACCAAAGCACTTACTGCAAACCTAATGGAAACACCTTAGGTTAACTTCCCACATGATTCTGAGATGTCTGAAAGTTGTTTCATACTTGTGCACATAAAGACAAAAAAGTTGATTTCACAGTGAATAGAATGCTTTGACATAAAAGTAGTATACATTTCAATTTTACAACAAAGTACTTACTGCAAACCTAATGGAAACACTTTAGGTTAAATTTCCACATGATTATGAGTAGTTTGAAAGTTGTTTCATGGCTGTACACATCAACACAAAAAAGTTGTTATCTCAGTGCATGCAATGCTTAGACAATACAAATAGTGTACATTTCAATTTTACACCAAAGCACTTACTGCAAACCTAATGGAAACACTTTAGGTTAACTTCCCACATGATTCTGAGATGTCTGAAAGTTGTTACATACCTGTGCACATAAAGACAAAAAATTTGATTTCACAGTGAATAGAATGCTTTGACAGAAAAGTAGTATACATTTCAATTGTACTCAAAAGTCCTGACTGCAAACCTAATGCAAACACATTTGGTTAACTTCCCAGATGAATATGACTAGGTTTAAAGTTGTTTCATGCCTCAGTTCATCAAGACAAAAAAGTTACTTTCTCAGTACTACTATGCTCTGACATTAAGGAAGTACACATCTGAAGTTTACACCAAAGTACTTACTGCAAACTAATGGAAACACCTTAGGTTAACTTCCCACATGATTATGAGTAGTTTGAAAGTTGTTTCATGGCTGTACACATCAACACAAAAAAGTTGTTATCTCAGTGCATGCAATGCTTAGACAATACAAATAGTATACATTTCAATTTTACACCAAAGCACTTACTGCAAACCTAATGGAAACAACTTAGATTAACTTCCCACATGATTCTGAGATGTCTGAAAGTTGTTTCATACCTGTGCACATCAAGACAAAAAAGTTGTTTTCTCAGTGCATGCAATGCTTTTACAATACAAATAGTATACATTTCAATTTTACACCAAAGCACTTACTGCAAACCTAATGGAAACACTTTAGGTTAACTTTCCACATGATTATGAGTAGTTTGAAAGTTGTTTTATGGCTGCACACATCAACACAAAAAAGTTGTAATCTCAGTGCATGCAATGCTTAGACAATACAAATAGTATACATTTCAATTTTACACCAAAGCACTTACTGCAAACCTAATGGAAACACTTTAGGTTAACTTCCCACATGATTCTGAGATGTCTGAAAGTTGTTACATACCTGTGCACATAAAGACAAAAAAGTTGATTTCACAGTGAATAGAATGCTTTGACATAAAAGTAGTATACATTTCAATTGTACTCAAAAGTCCTGACTGCAAACCTAATGCAAACACATTTGGTTAACTTCCCAGATGAATATGACTAGGTTTAAAGTTGTTTCATGCCTCAGTTCATCAAGACAAAAAAGTTACTTTCTCAGTACTACTATGCTCTGACATTAAGGAAGTACACATCTGAATTTTACACCAAAGTTCTTACTGCAAACTAATGGAAACACCTTAGGTTAACTTCCCACATGATTATGAGTAGTTTGAAAGTTGTTTCATGGCTGTACACATCAACACAAAAAAGTTGTTATCTCAGTGCATGCAATGCTTAGACAATACAAATAGTATACATTTCAATTTTACACCAAAGCACTTACTGCAAACCTAATGGAAACAACTTAGATTAACTTCCCACATGATTCTGAGATGTCTGAAAGTTGTTTCATACCTGTGCACATCAAGACAAAAAAGTTGTTTTCTCAGTGCATGCAATGCTTTTACAATACAAATAGTATACATTTCAATTTTTCACCAAAGCACTTACTGCAAACCTAATGGAAACACCTTAGGTTAACTTTCCACATGATTATGAGTAGTTTGAAAGTTGTTTCATGGCTGTACACATCAACACAAAAAAGTTGTTATCTCAGTGCATGCAATGCTTAGACAATACAAATAGTGTACATTTCAATTTTACACCAAAGCACTTACTGCAAACCTAATGGAAACACTTTAGGTTAACTTCCCACATGATTCTGAGATGTCTGAAAGTTGTTACATACCTGTGCACATAAAGACAAAAAAGTTGATTTCACAGTGAATAGAATGCTTTGACATAAAAGTAGTATACATTTCAATTGTACTCAAAAGTCCTGACTGCAAACCTAATGCAAACACATTTGGTTAACTTCCCAGATGAATATGACTAGGTTTAAAGTTGTTTCATGCCTCAGTTCATCAAGACAAAAAAGTTACTTTCTCAGTACTACTATGCTCTGACATTAAGGAAGTACACATCTGAATTTTACACCAAAGTACTTACTGCAAACTAATGGAAACACCTTAGGTTAACTTCCCACATGATTATGAGTAGTTTGAAAGTTGTTTCATGGCTGTACACATCAACACAAAAAAGTTGTTATCTCAGTGCATTCAATGCTTAGACAATACAAATAGTATACATTTCAATTTTACACCAAAGCACTTACTGCAAACCTAATGGAAACAACTTAGATTAACTTCCCACATGATTCTGAGATGTCTGAAAGTTGTTTCATACCTGTGCACATCAAGACAAAAAAGTTGTTTTCTCAGTGCACGCAATGCTTTTACAATACAAATAGTATACATTTCAATTTTACACCAAAGCACTTACTGCAAACCTAATGGAAACACCTTAGGTTAACTTTCCACATGATTATGAGTAGTTTGAAAGTTGTTTCATGGCTGTACACATCAACACAAAAAAGTTGTTATCTCAGTGAATGCAATGCTTAGACAATACAAATAGTGTACATTTCAATTTTACTACAAAGCACTTACTGCAAACCTAATGGAAACACTTTAGGTTAAATTTCCACATGATTATGAGTAGTTTGAAAGTTGTTTCATGGCTGTACACATCAACACAAAAAAGTTGTTATCTCAGTGCATGCAATGCTTAGACAATACAAATAGTGTACATTTCAATTTTACACCAAAGCACTTACTGCAAACCTAATGGAAACACTTTAGGTTAACTTCCCACATGATTCTGAGATGTCTGAAAGTTGTTACATACCTGTGCACATAAAGACAAAAAAGTTGATTTCACAGTGAATAGAATGCTTTGACAGAAAAGTAGTATACATTTCAATTGTACTCAAAAGTCCTGACTGCAAACCTAATGCAAACACATTTGGTTAACTTCCCAGATGAATATGACTAGGTTTAAAGTTGTTTCATGCCTCAGTTCATCAAGACAAAAAAGTTACTTTCTCAGTACTACTATGCTCTGACATTAAGGAAGTACACATCTGAAGTTTACACCAAAGTACTTACTGCAAACTAATGGAAACACCTTAGGTTAACTTCCCACATGATTATGAGTAGTTTGAAAGTTGTTTCATGGCTGTACACATCAACACAAAAAAGTTGTTATCTCAGTGCATGCAATGCTTAGACAATACAAATAGTATACATTTCAATTTTACACCAAAGCACTTACTGCAAACCTAATGGAAACAACTTAGATTAACTTCCCACATGTTTCTGAGATGTCTGAAAGTTGTTTCATACCTGTGCACATCAAGACAAAAAAGTTGTTTTCTCAGTGCATGCAATGCTTTTACAATACAAATAGTATACATTTCAATTTTACACCAAAGCACTTACTGCAAACCTAATGGAAACACTTTAGGTTAACTTCCCACATGATTCTGAGATGTCTGAAAGTTGTTACATACCTGTGCACATAAAGACAAAAAAGTTGATTTCACAGTGAATAGAATGCTTTGCTATAAAAGTAGTATACATTTCAATTGTACTCAAAAGTCCTGACTGCAAACCTAATGCAAACACATTTGGTTAACTTCCCAGATGAATATGACTAGGTTTAAAGTTGTTTCATGCCTCAGTTCATCAAGACAAAAAAGTTACTTTCTCAGTACTACTATGCTCTGACATTAAGGAAGTACACATCTGAATTTTACACCAAAGTACTTACTGCAAACTAATGGAAACACCTTAGGTTAACTTCCCACATGATTATGAGTAGTTTGAAAGTTGTTTCATGGCTGTACACATCAACACAAAAAAGTTGTTATCTCAGTGCATGCAATGCTTAGACAATACAAATAGTATACATTTCAATTTTACACCAAAGCACTTACTGCAAACTTAATGGAAACACCTTAGGTTAACTTCCCACATGATTCTGAGATGTCTGAAAGTTGTTTCATACTTGTGCACATAAAGACAAAAAAGTTGATTTCACAGTGAATAGAATGCTTTGACATAAAAGTAGTATACATTTCAATTTTACAACAAAGTACTTACTGCAAACCTAATGGAAACACTTTAGGTTAACTTTCCACATGATTATGAGTAGTTTGAAAGTTGTTTCATGGCTGTACACATCAACACAAAAAAGTTGTTATCTCAGTGCATGCAATGCTTAGACAATACAAATAGTGTACATTTCAATTTTACACCAAAGCACTTACTGCAAACCTAATGGAAACACTTTAGGTTAACTTCCCACATGATTCTGAGATGTCTGAAAGTTGTTACATACCTGTGCACATAAAGACAAAAAAGTTGATTTCACAGTGAATAGAATGCTTTGACATAAAAGTAGTATACATTTCAATTGTACTCAAAAGTCCTGACTGCAAACCTAATGCAAACACATTTGGTTAACTTCCCAGATGAATATGACTAGGTTTAAAGTTGTTTCATGCCTCAGTTCATCAAGACAAAAAAGTTACTTTCTCAGTACTACTATGCTCTGACATTAAGGAAGTACACATCTGAATTTTACACCAAAGTACTTACTGCAAACTAATGGAAACACCTTAGGTTAACTTCCCACATGATTATGAGTAGTTTGAAAGTTGTTTCATGGCTGTACACATCAACACAAAAAAGTTGTTATCTCAGTGCATGCAATGCTTAGACAATACAAATAGTATACATTTCAATTTTACACCAAAACACTTACTGCAAACCTAATGGAAACACCTTAGGTTAACTTCCCACATGATTCTGAGATGTCTGAAAGTTGTTTCATACTTGTGCACATAAAGACAAAAAAGTTGATTTCACAGTGAATAGAATGCTTTGACATAAAAGTAGTATACATTTCAATTTTACAACAAAGTACTTACTGCAAACCTAATGGAAACACTTTAGGTTAACTTTCCACATGATTATGAGTAGTTTGAAAGTTGTTTCATGGCTGCACACATCAACACAAAAAAGATGTAATCTCAGTGCATGCAATGCTTAGACAATACAAATAGTATACATTTCAATTTTACACCAAAGCACTTACTGCAAACCTAATGGAAACACTTTAGGTTAACTTCCCACATGATTCTGAGATGTCTGAAAGTTGTTTCATACCTGTGCACATCAAGACAAAAAAGTTGTTTTCTCAGTGCATGCAATGCTTTTACAATACAGATAGTATACATTCCAATTTTACACCAAAGCACTTACTGCAAACCTAATGGAAACACCTTAGGTTAACTTTCCACATGATTATGAGTAGTTTGAAAGTTGTTTCATGGCTGTACACATCAACAGAAAAAAGTTGTTATCTCAGTGAATGCAATGCTTAGACAATACAAATAGTGTACATTTCAATTTTACTACAAAGCACTTACTGCAAACCTAATGGAAACACCTTAGGTTAACTTCCCACATGATTCTGAGATGTCTGAAAGTTGTTACATACCTGTGCACATAAAGACAAAAAAGTTGATTTCACAGTGAATAGAATGCTTTGACATAAAAGTAGTATACATTTCAATTGTACTCAAAAGTCCTGACTGCAAACCTAATGCAAACACATTTAGTTAACTTCCCAGATGAATATGACTAGGTTTAAAGTTGTTTCATGCCTCAGTTCATCAAGACAAAAAAGTTACTTTCTCAGTACTACTATGCTCTGACATTAAGGAAGTACACATCTGAATTTTACACCAAAGTACTTACTGCAAACTAATGGAAACACCTTAGGTTAACTTCCCACATGATTATGAGTAGTTTGAAAGTTGTTTCATGGCTGTACACATCAACACAAAAAAGTTGTTATCTCAGTGCATGCAATGCTCAGACAATGCAAATAGAATACATTTCAATTTTACACCAAAGCACTTACTGCAAACCTAATGGAAACAACTTAGATTAACTTCCCACATGATTCTGAGATGTCTGAAAGTTGTTTCATACCTGTGCACATCAAGACAAAAAAGTTGTTTTCTCAGTGCATGCAATGCTTTTACAATACAAATAGTATACATTTCAATTTTACACCAAAGCATTTACTGCAGACCTAATGGAAACACCTTAGGTTAACTTTCCACATGATTATGAGTAGTCTGAAAGTTGTTTCATGGCTGTACACATCAACAGAAAAAAGTTGTTATCTCAGTGAATGCAATGCTTAGACAATACAAATAGTATACATTTCAAATTAAACACCAAAGCATTTACTGCAGACCTAAAGGAAACACCTTAGGTTAACTTTCCACATGATTATGAGTAGTTTGAAAGTTGTTTCATGGCTGTACACATAAAGACAAAAAAGTTGATTTCACGGCGAATAGAATGCTTTGACATAAAAGTAGTAAACATTTCAATTTTACAACAAAGTACTTACTGCAAACCCTATGGAAACACTTTAGGTTAACTTTCCACATGATTATGAGTAGTTTGAAAGTTGTTTCATGGCTGCAAACATCAACACAAAAAAGATGTAATCTCAGTGCATGCAATGCTTAGACAATACAAATAGTATACATTTCAATTTTATACCAAAGCACTTACTGCAAACCTAATGGAAACACTTTAGGTTAACTTCCCACATGATTCTGTGATGTCTGAAAGTTGTTTCATACCTGTGCACATAAAGACATAAAAGTTGATTTCACAGTGAATAGAAAGCTTTGACATAAAAGTAGTATACATTTCATTTGTACTCAAAAGTCCTGACTGCAAACCGAATGCAAACACATTTGGTTAACTTCGCAGATGAATATGACTTGGTTTAAAGTTGTTTCATGCCTCAGTTCATCAAGACAAAAAAAGTTACTTTCTCAGTACTACTATGCTCTGACATTAAGGAAGTACACATCTGAATTTTACACCAAAGTGCTTACTGCAAACTAATGGAAACACCTTAGGTTAACTTCCCACATGATTATGAGTAGTTTGAAAGTTGTTTCATGGCTGTACACATCAACACAAAAAAGTTGTTATCTCAGTGCATGCAATGCTTAGACAATACAAATAGTATACATTTCAATTTTACACCAAAGCACTTACTGCAAACCTAATGGAAACAACTTAGATTAACTTCCCACATGATTCTGAGATGTCTGAAAGTTGTTTCATACCTGTGCACATCAAGACAAAAAAGTTGTTTTCTCAGTGCATGCAATGCTTTTACAATACAAATAGTATACATTTCAATTTTTCACCAAAGCACTTACTGCAAACCTAATGGAAACACCTTAGGTTAACTTTCCACATGATTATGAGTAGTTTGAAAGTTGTTTCATGGCTGTACACATCAACACAAAAAAGTTGTTATCTCAGTGCATGCAATGCTTAGACAATACAAATAGTGTACATTTCAATTTTACACCAAAGCACTTACTGCAAACCTAATGGAAACACTTTAGGTTAACTTCCCACATGATTCTGAGATGTCTGAAAGTTGTTACATACCTGTGCACATAAAGACAAAAAAGTTGATTTCACAGTGAATAGAATGCTTTGACATAAAAGTAGTATACATTTCAATTGTACTCAAAAGTCCTGACTGCAAACCTAATGCAAACACATTTGGTTAACTTCCCAGATGAATATGACTAGGTTTAAAGTTGTTTCATGCCTCAGTTCATCAAGACAAAAAAGTTACTTTCTCAGTACTACTATGCTCTGACATTAAGGAAGTACACATCTGAAGTTTACACCAAAGTATTTACTGCAAACTAATGGAAACACCTTAGGTTAACTTCCCACATGATTATGAGTAGTTTGAAAGTTGTTTCATGGCTGTACACATCAACACAAAAAAGTTGTTATCTCAGTGCATGCAATGCTTAGACAATACAAATAGTATACATTTCAATTTTACACCAAAGCACTTACTGCAAACCTAATGGAAACAACTTAGATTAACTTCCCACATGATTCTGAGATGTCTGAAAGTTGTTTCATACCTGTGCACATCAAGACAAAAAAGTTGTTTTCTCAGTGCATGCAATGCTTTTACAATACAAATAGTATACATTTCAATTTTACACCAAAGCACTTACTGCAAACCTAATGGAAACACTTTAGGTTAACTTTCCACATGATTATGAGTAGTTTGAAAGTTGTTTTATGGCTGCACACATCAACACAAAAAAGTTGTAATCTCAGTGCATGCAATGCTTAGACAATACAAATAGTATACATTTCAATTTTACACCAAAGCACTTACTGCAAACCTAATGGAAACACTTTAGGTTAACTTCCCACATGATTCTGAGATGTCTGAAAGTTGTTACATACCTGTGCACATAAAGACAAAAAAGTTGATTTCACAGTGAATAGAATGCTTTGACATAAAAGTAGTATACATTTCAATTGTACTCAAAAGTCCTGACTGCAAACCTAATGCAAACACATTTGGTTAACTTCCCAGATGAATATGACTAGGTTTAAAGTTGTTTCATGCCTCAGTTCATCAAGACAAAAAAGTTACTTTCTCAGTACTACTATGCTCTGACATTAAGGAAGTACACATCTGAATTTTACACCAAAGTTCTTACTGCAAACTAATGGAAACACCTTAGGTTAACTTCCCACATGATTATGAGTAGTTTGAAAGTTGTTTCATGGCTGTACACATCAACACAAAAAAGTTGTTATCTCAGTGCATGCAATGCTTAGACAATACAAATAGTATACATTTCAATTTTACACCAAAGCACTTACTGCAAACCTAATGGAAACAACTTAGATTAACTTCCCACATGATTCTGAGATGTCTGAAAGTTGTTTCATACCTGTGCACATCAAGACAAAAAAGTTGTTTTCTCAGTGCATGCAATGCTTTTACAATACAAATAGTATACATTTCAATTTTTCACCAAAGCACTTACTGCAAACCTAATGGAAACACCTTAGGTTAACTTTCCACATGATTATGAGTAGTTTGAAAGTTGTTTCATGGCTGTACACATCAACACAAAAAAGTTGTTATCTCAGTGCATGCAATGCTTAGACAATACAAATAGTGTACATTTCAATTTTACACCAAAGCACTTACTGCAAACCTAATGGAAACACTTTAGGTTAACTTCCCACATGATTCTGAGATGTCTGAAAGTTGTTACATACCTGTGCACATAAAGACAAAAAAGTTGATTTCACAGTGAATAGAATGCTTTGACATAAAAGTAGTATACATTTCAATTGTACTCAAAAGTCCTGACTGCAAACCTAATGCAAACACATTTGGTTAACTTCCCAGATGAATATGACTAGGTTTAAAGTTGTTTCATGCCTCAGTTCATCAAGACAAAAAAGTTACTTTCTCAGTACTACTATGCTCTGACATTAAGGAAGTACACATCTGAATTTTACACCAAAGTACTTACTGCAAACTAATGGAAACACCTTAGGTTAACTTCCCACATGATTATGAGTAGTTTGAAAGTTGTTTCATGGCTGTACACATCAACACAAAAAAGTTGTTATCTCAGTGCATTCAATGCTTAGACAATACAAATAGTATACATTTCAATTTTACACCAAAGCACTTACTGCAAACCTAATGGAAACAACTTAGATTAACTTCCCACATGATTCTGAGATGTCTGAAAGTTGTTTCATACCTGTGCACATCAAGACAAAAAAGTTGTTTTCTCAGTGCACGCAATGCTTTTACAATACAAATAGTATACATTTCAATTTTACACCAAAGCACTTACTGCAAACCTAATGGAAACACCTTAGGTTAACTTTCCACATGATTATGAGTAGTTTGAAAGTTGTTTCATGGCTGTACACATCAACAGAAAAAAGTTGTTATCTCAGTGAATGCAATGCTTAGACAATACAAATAGTGTACATTTCAATTTTACTACAAAACACTTACTGCAAACCTAATGGAAACACTTTAGGTTAAATTTCCACATGATTATGAGTAGTTTGAAAGTTGTTTCATGGCTGTACACATCAACACAAAAAAGTTGTTATCTCAGTGCATGCAATGCTTAGACAATACAAATAGTGTACATTTCAATTTTACACCAAAGCACTTACTGCAAACCTAATGGAAACACTTTAGGTTAACTTCCCACATGATTCTGAGATGTCTGAAAGTTGTTACATACCTGTGCACATAAAGACAAAAAAGTTGATTTCACAGTGAATAGAATGCTTTGACAGAAAAGTAGTATACATTTCAATTGTACTCAAAAGTCCTGACTGCAAACCTAATGCAAACACATTTGGTTAACTTCCCAGATGAATATGACTAGGTTTAAAGTTGTTTCATGCCTCAGTTCATCAAGACAAAAAAGTTACTTTCTCAGTACTACTATGCTCTGACATTAAGGAAGTACACATCTGAAGTTTACACCAAAGTACTTACTGCAAACTAATGGAAACACCTTAGGTTAACTTCCCACATGATTATGAGTAGTTTGAAAGTTGTTTCATGGCTGTACACATCAACACAAAAAAGTTGTTATCTCAGTGCATGCAATGCTTAGACAATACAAATAGTATACATTTCAATTTTACACCAAAGCACTTACTGCAAACCTAATGGAAACAACTTAGATTAACTTCCCACATGATTCTGAGATGTCTGAAAGTTGTTTCATACCTGTGCACATCAAGACAAAAAAGTTGTTTTCTCAGTGCATGCAATGCTTTTACAATACAAATAGTATACATTTCAATTTTACACCAAAGCACTTACTGCAAACCTAATGGAAACACTTTAGGTTAACTTCCCACATGATTCTGAGATGTCTGAAAGTTGTTACATACCTGTGCACATAAAGACAAAAAAGTTGATTTCACAGTGAATAGAATGCTTTGATATAAAAGTAGTATACATTTCAATTGTACTCAAAAGTCCTGACTGCAAACCTAATGCAAACACATTTGGTTAACTTCCCAGATGAATATGACTAGGTTTAAAGTTGTTTCATGCCTCAGTTCATCAAGACAAAAAAGTTACTTTCTCAGTACTACTATGCTCTGACATTAAGGAAGTACACATCTGAATTTTACACCAAAGTACTTACTGCAAACTAATGGAAACACCTTAGGTTAACTTCCCACATGATTATGAGTAGTTTGAAAGTTGTTTCATGGCTGTACACATCAACACAAAAAAGTTGTTATCTCAGTGCATGCAATGCTTAGACAATACAAATAGTATACATTTCAATTTTACACCAAAGCACTTACTGCAAACTTAATGGAAACACCTTAGGTTAACTTCCCACATGATTCTGAGATGTCTGAAAGTTGTTTCATACTTGTGCACATAAAGACAAAAAAGTTGATTTCACAGTGAATAGAATGCTTTGACATAAAAGTAGTATACATTTCAATTTTACAACAAAGTACTTACTGCAAACCTAATGGAAACACTTTAGGTTAACTTTCCACATGATTATGAGTAGTTTGAAAGTTGTTTCATGGCTGTACACATCAACACAAAAAAGTTGTTATCTCAGTGCATGCAATGCTTAGACAATACAAATAGTGTACATTTCAATTTTACACCAAAGCACTTACTGCAAACCTAATGGAAACACTTTAGGTTAACTTCCCACATGATTCTGAGATGTCTGAAAGTTGTTACATACCTGTGCACATAAAGACAAAAAAGTTGATTTCACAGTGAATAGAATGCTTTGACATAAAAGTAGTATACATTTCAATTGTACTCAAAAGTCCTGACTGCAAACCTAATGCAAACACATTTGGTTAACTTCCCAGATGAATATGACTAGGTTTAAAGTTGTTTCATGCCTTAGTTCATCAAGACAAAAAAGTTACTTTCTCAGTACTACTATGCTCTGACATTAAGGAAGTACACATCTGAATTTTACACCAAAGTACTTACTGCAAACTAATGGAAACACCTTAGGTTAACTTCCCACATGATTATGAGTAGTTTGAAAGTTGTTTCATGGCTGTACACATCAACACAAAAAAGTTGTTATCTCAGTGCATGCAATGCTTAGACAATACAAATAGTATACATTTCAATTTTACACCAAAACACTTACTGCAAACCTAATGGAAACACCTTAGGTTAACTTCCCACATGATTCTGAGATGTCTGAAAGTTGTTTCATACTTGTGCACATAAAGACAAAAAAGTTGATTTCACAGTGAATAGAATGCTTTGACATAAAAGTAGTATACATTTCAATTTTACAACAAAGTACTTACTGCAAACCTAATGGAAACACTTTAGGTTAACTTTCCACATGATTATGAGTAGTTTGAAAGTTGTTTCATGGCTGTGCACATCAACACAAAAAAGAAGTAATCTCAGTGCATGCAATGCTCAGACAATGCAAATAGAATACATTTCAATTTTACACCAAAGCACTTACTGCAAACCTAATGGAAACAACTTAGATTAACTTCCCACATGATTCTGAGATGTCTGAAAGTTGTTTCATACCTGTGCACATCAAGACAAAAAAGTTGTTTTCTCAGTGCATGCAATGCTTTTACAATACAAATAGTATACATTTCAATTTTACACCAAAGCATTTACTGCAGACCTAATGGAAACACCTTAGGTTAACTTTCCACATGATTATGAGTAGTCTGAAAGTTGTTTCATGGCTGTACACATCAACAGAAAAAAGTTGTTATCTCAGTGAATGCAATGCTTAGACAATACAAATAGTATACATTTCAAATTAAACACCAAAGCATTTACTGCAGACCTAAAGGAAACACCTTAGGTTAACTTTCCACATGATTATGAGTAGTTTGAAAGTTGTTTCATGGCTGTACACATAAAGACAAAAAAGTTGATTTCACGGCGAATAGAATGCTTTGACATAAAAGTAGTAAACATTTCAATTTTACAACAAAGTACTTACTGCAAACCCTATGGAAACACTTTAGGTTAACTTTCCACATGATTATGAGTAGTTTGAAAGTTGTTTCATGGCTGCAAACATCAACACAAAAAAGATGTAATCTCAGTGCATGCAATGCTTAGACAATACAAATAGTATACATTTCAATTTTACACCAAAGCACTTACTGCAAACCTAATGGAAACACTTTAGGTTAACTTCCCACATGATTCTGTGATGTCTGAAAGTTGTTTCATACCTGTGCACATAAAGACATAAAAGTTGATTTCACAGTGAATAGAAAGCTTTGACATAAAAGTAGTATACATTTCATTTGTACTCAAAAGTCCTGACTGCAAACCGAATGCAAACACATTTGGTTAACTTCGCAGATGAATATGACTTGGTTTAAAGTTGTTTCATGCCTCAGTTCATCAAGACAAAAAAAGTTACTTTCTCAGTACTACTATGCTCTGACATTAAGGAAGTACACATCTGAATTTTACACCAAAGTGCTTACTGCAAACTAATGGAAACACCTTAGGTTAACTTCCCACATGATTATGAGTAGTTTGAAAGTTGTTTCATGGCTGTACACATCAACACAAAAAAGTTGTTATCTCAGTGCATGCAATGCTTAGACAATACAAATAGTATACATTTCAATTTTACACCAAAGCACTTACTGCAAACCTAATGGAAACAACTTAGATTAACTTCCCACATGATTCTGAGATGTCTGAAAGTTGTTTCATACCTGTGCACATCAAGACAAAAAAGTTGTTTTCTCAGTGCATGCAATGCTTTTACAATACAAATAGTATACATTTCAATTTTTCACCAAAGCACTTACTGCAAACCTAATGGAAACACCTTAGGTTAACTTTCCACATGATTATGAGTAGTTTGAAAGTTGTTTCATGGCTGTACACATCAACACAAAAAAGTTGTTATCTCAGTGCATGCAATGCTTAGACAATACAAATAGTGTACATTTCAATTTTACACCAAAGCACTTACTGCAAACCTAATGGAAACACTTTAGGTTAACTTCCCACATGATTCTGAGATGTCTGAAAGTTGTTACATACCTGTGCACATAAAGACAAAAAAGTTGATTTCACAGTGAATAGAATGCTTTGACATAAAAGTAGTATACATTTCAATTGTACTCAAAAGTCCTGACTGCAAACCTAATGCAAACACATTTGGTTAACTTCCCAGATGAATATGACTAGGTTTAAAGTTGTTTCATGCCTCAGTTCATCAAGACAAAAAAGTTACTTTCTCAGTACTACTATGCTCTGACATTAAGGAAGTACACATCTGAATTTTACACCAAAGTACTTACTGCAAACTAATGGAAACACCTTAGGTTAACTTCCCACATGATTATGAGTAGTTTGAAAGTTGTTTCATGGCTGTACACATCAACACAAAAAAGTTGTTATCTCAGTGCATGCAATGCTTAGACAATACAAATAGTATACATTTCAATTTTACACCAAAGCACTTACTGCAAACCTAATGGAAACAACTTAGATTAACTTCCCACATGATTCTGAGATGTCTGAAAGTTGTTTCATAGCTGTGCACATCAAGACAAAAAAGTTGTTTTCTCAGTGCACGCAATGCTTTTACAATACAAATAGTATACATTTCAATTTTACACCAAAGCACTTACTGCAAACCTAATGGAAACACCTTAGGTTAACTTTCCACATGATTATGAGTAGTTTGAAAGTTGTTTCATGGCTGTACACATCAACAGAAAAAAGTTGTTATCTCAGTGAATGCAATGCTTAGACAATACAAATAGTGTACATTTCAATTTTACTACAAAGCACTTACTGCAAACCTAATGGAAACACTTTAGGTTAAATTTCCACATGATTATGAGTAGTTTGAAAGTTGTTTCATGGCTGTACACATCAACACAAAAAAGTTGTTATCTCAGTGCATGCAATGCTTAGACAATACAAATAGTGTACATTTCAATTTTACACCAAAGCACTTACTGCAAACCTAATGGAAACACTTTAGGTTAACTTCCCACATGATTCTGAGATGTCTGAAAGTTGTTACATACCTGTGCACATAAAGACAAAAAAGTTGATTTCACAGTGAATAGAATGCTTTGACAGAAAAGTAGTATACATTTCAATTGTACTCAAAAGTCCTGACTGCAAACCTAATGCAAACACATTTGGTTAACTTCCCAGATGAATATGACAAGGTTTAAAGTTGTTTCATGCCTCAGTTCATCAAGACAAAAAAGTTACTTTCTCAGTACTACTATGCTCTGACATTAAGGAAGTACACATCTGAAGTTTACACCAAAGTACTTACTGCAAACTAATGGAAACACCTTAGGTTAACTTCCCACATGATTATGAGTAGTTTGAAAGTTGTTTCATGGCTGTACACATCAACACAAAAAAGTTGTTATCTCAGTGCATGCAATGCTTAGACAATACAAATAGTATACATTTCAATTTTACACCAAAGCACTTACTGCAAACCTAATGGAAACAACTTAGATTAACTTCCCACATGATTCTGAGATGTCTGAAAGTTGTTTCATACCTGTGCACATCAAGACAAAAAAGTTGTTTTCTCAGTGCATGCAATGCTTTTACAATACAAATAGTATACATTTCAATTTTACACCAAAGCACTTACTGCAAACCTAATGGAAACTCATTAGGTTAACTTCCCACATGATTCTGAGATGTCTGAAAGTTGTTACATACCTGTGCACATAAAGACAAAAAAGTTGATTTCACAGTGAATAGAATGCTTTGACATAAAAGTAGTATACATTTCAATTGTACTCAAAAGTCCTGACTGCAAACCTAATGCAAACACATTTGGTTAACTTCCCAGATGAATATGACTAGGTTTAAAGTTGTTTCATGCCTCAGTTCATCAAGACAAAAAAGTTACTTTCTCAGTACTACTATGCTCTGACATTAAGGAAGTACACATCTGAATTTTACACCAAAGTACTTACTGCAAACTAATGGAAACACCTTAGGTTAACTTCCCACATGATTATGAGTAGTTTGAAAGTTGTTTCATGGCTGTACACATCAACACAAAAAAGTTGTTATCTCAGTGCATGCAATGCTTAGACAATACAAATAGTATACATTTCAATTTTACACCAAAGCACTTACTGCAAACTTAATGGAAACACCTTAGGTTAACTTCCCACATGATTCTGAGATGTCTGAAAGTTGTTTCATACTTGTGCACATAAAGACAAAAAAGTTGATTTCACAGTGAATAGAATGCTTTGACATAAAAGTAGTATACATTTCAATTTTACAACAAAGTACTTACTGCAAACCTAATGGAAACACTTTAGGTTAACTTTCCACATGATTATGAGTAGTTTGAAAGTTGTTTCATGGCTGTACACATCAACACAAAAAAGTTGTTATCTCAGTGCATGCAATGCTTAGACAATACAAATAGTGTACATTTCAATTTTACACCAAAGCACTTACTGCAAACCTAATGGAAACACTTTAGGTTAACTTCCCACATGATTCTGAGATGTCTGAAAGTTGTTACATACCTGTGCACATAAAGACAAAAAAGTTGATTTCACAGTGAATAGAATGCTTTGACATAAAAGTAGTATACATTTCAATTGTACTCAAAAGTCCTGACTGCAAACCTAATGCAAACACATTTGGTTAACTTCCCAGATGAATATGACTAGGTTTAAAGTTGTTTCATGCCTCAGTTCATCAAGACAAAAAAGTTACTTTCTCAGTACTACTATGCTCTGACATTAAGGAAGTACACATCTGAATTTTACACCAAAGTACTTACTGCAAACTAATGGAAACACCTTAGGTTAACTTCCCACATGATTATGAGTAGTTTGAAAGTTGTTTCATGGCTGTACACATCAACACAAAAAAGTTGTTATCTCAGTGCATGCAATGCTTAGACAATACAAATAGTATACATTTCAATTTTACACCAAAACACTTACTGCAAACCTAATGGAAACACCTTAGGTTAACTTCCCACATGATTCTGAGATGTCTGAAAGTTGTTTCATACTTGTGCACATAAAGACAAAAAAGTTGATTTCACAGTGAATAGAATGCTTTGACATAAAAGTAGTATACATTTCAATTTTACAACAAAGTACTTACTGCAAACCTAATGGAAACACTTTAGGTTAACTTTCCACATGATTATGAGTAGTTTGAAAGTTGTTTCATGGCTGCACACATCAACACAAAAAAGATGTAATCTCAGTGCATGCAATGCTTAGACAATACAAATAGTATACATTTCAATTTTACACCAAAGCACTTACTGCAAACCTAATGGAAACACTTTAGGTTAACTTCCCACATGATTCTGAGATGTCTGAAAGTTGTTTCATACCTGTGCACATCAAGACAAAAAAGTTGTTTTCTCAGTGCATGCAATGCTTTTACAATACAGATAGTATACATTCCAATTTTACACCAAAGCACTTACTGCAAACCTAATGGAAACACCTTAGGTTAACTTTCCACATGATTATGAGTAGTTTGAAAGTTGTTTCATGGCTGTACACATCAACAGAAAAAAGTTGTTATCTCAGTGAATGCAATGCTTAGACAATACAAATAGTGTACATTTCAATTTTACTACAAAGCACTTACTGCAAACCTAATGGAAACACCTTAGGTTAACTTCCCACATGATTCTGAGATGTCTGAAAGTTGTTACATACCTGTGCACATAAAGACAAAAAAGTTGATTTCACAGTGAATAGAATGCTTTGACATAAAAGTAGTATACATTTCAATTGTACTCAAAAGTCCTGACTGCAAACCTAATGCAAACACATTTGGTTAACTTCCCAGATGAATATGACTAGGTTTAAAGTTGTTTCATGCCTCAGTTCATCAAGACAAAAAAGTTACTTTCTCAGTACTACTATGCTCTGACATTAAGGAAGTACACATCTGAATTTTACACCAAAGTACTTACTGCAAACTAATGGAAACACCTTAGGTTAACTTCCCACATGATTATGAGTAGTTTGAAAGTTGTTTCATGGCTGTACACATCAACACAAAAAAGTTGTTATCTCAGTGCATGCAATGCTCAGACAATACAAATAGAATACATTTCAATTTTACACCAAAGCACTTACTGCAAACCTAATGGAAACAACTTAGGTTAACTTTCCACATGATTATGAGTAGTTTGAAAGTTGTTTCATGGCTGTACACATAAAGACAAAAAAGTTGATTTCACGGCGAATAGAATGCTTTGACATAAAAGTAGTAAACATTTCAATTTTACAACAAAGTACTTACTGCAAACCCTATGGAAACACTTTAGGTTAACTTTCCACATGATTATGAGTAGCTTGAAAGTTGTTTCATGGCTGCAAACATCAACACAAAAAAGATGTAATCTCAGTGCATGCAATGCTTAGACAATACAAATAGTATACATTTCAATTTTACACCAAAGCACTTACTGCAAACCTAATGGAAACACTTTAGGTTAACTTCCCACATGATTCTGTGATGTCTGAAAGTTGTTTCATACCTGTGCACATAAAGACATAAAAGTTGATTTCACAGTGAATAGAAAGCTTTGACATAAAAGTAGTATACATTTCATTTGTACTCAAAAGTCCTGACTGCAAACCGAATGCAAACACATTTGGTTAACTTCGCAGATGAATATGACTTGGTTTAAAGTTGTTTCATGCCTCAGTTCATCAAGACAAAAAAAGTTACTTTCTCAGTACTACTATGCTCTGACATTAAGGAAGTACACATCTGAATTTTACACCAAAGTGCTTACTGCAAACTAATGGAAACACCTTAGGTTAACTTCCCACATGATTATGAGTAGTTTGAAAGTTGTTTCATGGCTGTACACATCAACACAAAAAAGTTGTTATCTCAGTGCATGCAATGCTTAGACAATGCAAATAGTATACAATTCAATTTTACACCAAAGCACTTACTGCAAACCTAATGGAAACACCTTAGGTTAACTTCCCACATGATTCTGAGATGTCTGAAAGTTGTTTCATACTTGTGCACATAAAGACAAAAAAGTTGATTTCACAGTGAATAGAATGCTTTGACATAAAAGTAGTATACATTTCAATTTTACAACAAAGTACTTACTGCAAACCTAATGGAAACACTTTAGGTTAAATTTCCACATGATTATGAGTAGTTTGAAAGTTGTTTCATGGCTGTACACATCAACACAAAAAAGTTGTTATCTCAGTGCATGCAATGCTTAGACAATACAAATAGTGTACATTTCAATTTTACACCAAAGCACTTACTGCAAACCTAATGGAAACACTTTAGGTTAACTTCCCACATGATTCTGAGATGTCTGAAAGTTGTTACATACCTGTGCACATAAAGACAAAAAAGTTGATTTCACAGTGAATAGAATGCTTTGACAGAAAAGTAGTATACATTTCAATTGTACTCAAAAGTCCTGACTGCAAACCTAATGCAAACACATTTGGTTAACTTCCCAGATGAATATGACTAGGTTTAAAGTTGTTTCATGCCTCAGTTCATCAAGACAAAAAAGTTACTTTCTCAGTACTACTATGCTCTGACATTAAGGAAGTACACATCTGAAGTTTACACCAAAGTACTTACTGCAAACTAATGGAAACACCTTAGGTTAACTTCCCACATGATTATGAGTAGTTTGAAAGTTGTTTCATGGCTGTACACATCAACACAAAAAAGTTGTTATCTCAGTGCATGCAATGCTTAGACAATACAAATAGTATACATTTCAATTTTACACCAAAGCACTTACTGCAAACCTAATGGAAACAACTTAGATTAACTTCCCACATGATTCTGAGATGTCTGAAAGTTGTTTCATACCTGTGCACATCAAGACAAAAAAGTTGATTTCACAGTGAATAGAATGCTTTGACATAAAAGTAGTATACATTTCAATTTTACACCAAAGCACTTACTGCAAACCTAATGGAAACACTTTAGGTTAACTTCCCACATGATTCTGAGATGTCTGAAAGTTGTTTCATACCTGTGCACATCAAGACAAAAAAGTTGTTTTCTCAGTGCATGCAATGCTTTTACAATACAGATAGAATACATTCCAATTTTACACCAAAGCACTTACTGCAAACCTAATGGAAACACCTTAGGTTAACTTTCCACATGATTATGAGTAGTTTGAAAGTTGTTTCATGGCTGTACACATCAACAGAAAAAAGTTGTTATCTCAGTGAATGCAATGCTTAGACAATACAAATAGTGTACATTTCAATTTTACTACAAAGCACTTACTGCAAACCTAATGGAAACACCTTAGGTTAACTTCCCACATGATTCTGAGATGTCTGAAAGTTGTTACATACCTGTGCACATAAAGACAAAAAAGTTGATTTCACAGTGAATAGAATGCTTTGACATAAAAGTAGTATACATTTCAATTGTACTCAAAAGTCCTGACTGCAAACCTAATGCAAACACATTTGGTTAACTTCCCAGATGAATATGACTAGGTTTAAAGTTGTTTCATGCCTCAGTTCATCAAGACAAAAAAGTTACTTTCTCATTACTACTATGCTCTGACATTAAGGAAGTACACATCTGAATTTTACACCAAAGTACTTACTGCAAACTAATGGAAACACCTTAGGTTAACTTCCCACATGATTATGAGTAGTTTGAAAGTTGTTTCATGGCTGTACACATCAACACAAAAAAGTTGTTATCTCAGTGCATGCAATGCTCAGACAATACAAATAGAATACATTTCAATTTTACACCAAAGCACTTACTGCAAACCTAATGGAAACAACTTAGATTAACTTCCCACATGATTCTGAGATGTCTGAAAGTTGTTTCATACCTGTGCACATCAAGACAAAAAAGTTGTTTTCTCAGTGCATGCAATGCTTTTACAATACAAATAGTATACATTTCAATTTTACACCAAAGCATTTACTGCAGACCTAATGGAAACACCTTAGGTTAACTTTCCACATGATTATGAGTAGTCTGAAAGTTGTTTCATGGCTGTACACATCAACAGAAAAAAGTTGTTATCTCAGTGAATGCAATGCTTAGACAATACAAATAGTATACATTTCAATTTTACACCAAAGCATTTACTGCAGACCTAAAGGAAACACCTTAGGTTAACTTTCCACATGATTATGAGTAGTTTGAAAGTTGTTTCATGGCTGTACACATAAAGACAAAAAAGTTGATTTCACGGCGAATAGAATGCTTTGACATAAAAGTAGTAAACATTTCAATTTTACAACAAAGTACTTACTGCAAACCCTATGGAAACACTTTAGGTTAACTTTCCACATGATTATCAGTAGTTTGAAAGTTGTTTCATGGCTGCAAACATCAACACAAAAAAGATGTAATCTCAGTGCATGCAATGCTTAGACAATACAAATAGTATACATTTCAATTTTACACCAAAGCACTTACTGCAAACCTAATGGAAACACTTTAGGTTAACTTCCCACATGATTCTGAGATGTCTGAAAGTTGTTTCATACCTGTGCACATAAAGACATAAAAGTTGATTTCACAGTGAATAGAAAGCTTTGACATAAAAGTAGTATACATTTCATTTGTACTCAAAAGTCCTGACTGCAAACCGAATGCAAACACATTTGGTTAACTTCCCAGATGAATATGACTTGGTTTAAAGTTGTTTCATGCCTCAGTTCATCAAGACAAAAAAAGTTACTTTCTCAGTACTACTATGCTCTGACATTAAGGAAGTACACATCTGAATTTTACACCAAAGTGCTTACTGCAAACTAATGGAAACACCATAGGTTAACTTCCCACATGATTATGAGTAGTTTGAAAGTTGTTTCATGGCTGTACACATCAACACAAAAAAGTTGTTATCTCAGTGCATGCAATGCTTAGACAATGCAAATAGTATACAATTCAATTTTACACCAAAGCACTTACTGCAAACCTAATGGAAACACCTTAGGTTAACTTCCCACATGATTCTGAGATGTCTGAAAGTTGTTTCATACTTGTGCACATAAAGACAAAAAAGTTGATTTCACAGTGAATAGAATGCTTTGACATAAAAGTAGTATACATTTCAATTTTACAACAAAGTACTTACTGCAAACCTAATGGAAACACTTTAGGTTAAATTTCCACATGATTATGAGTAGTTTGAAAGTTGTTTCATGGCTGTACACATCAACACAAAAAAGTTGTTATCTCAGTGCATGCAATGCTTAGACAATACAAATAGTGTACATTTCAATTTTACACCAAAGCACTTACTGCAAACCTAATGGAAACACTTTAGGTTAACTTCCCACATGATTCTGAGCTGTCTGAAGGTTGTTACATACCTGTGCACATAAAGACAAAAAAGTTGATTTCACAGTAAATAGAATGCTTTGACAGAAAAGTAGTATACATTTCAATTGTACTCAAAAGTCCTGACTGCAAACCTAATGCAAACACATTTGGTTAACTTCCCAGATGAATATGACTAGGTTTAAAGTTGTTTCATGCCTCAGTTCATCAAGACAAAAAAGTTACTTTCTCAGTACTACTATGCTCTGACATTAAGGAAGTACACATCTGAAGTTTACACCAAAGTACTTACTGCAAACTAATGGAAACACCTTAGGTTAACTTCCCACATGATTATGAGTAGTTTGAAAGTTGTTTCATGGCTGTACACATCAACACAAAAAAGTTGTTATCTCAGTGCATGCAATGCTTAGACAATACAAATAGTATACATTTCAATTTTACACCAAAGCACTTACTGCAAACCTAATGGAAACAACTTAGATTAACTTCCCACATGATTCTGAGATGTCTGAAAGTTGTTTCATACCTGTGCACATCAAGACAAAAAAGTTGTTTTCTCAGTGCATGCAATGCTTTTACAATACAAATAGTATACATTTCAATTTTTCACCAAAGCACTTACTGCAAACCTAATGGAAACACCTTAGGTTAACTTTCCACATGATTATGAGTAGTTTGAAAGTTGTTTCATGGCTGTACACATCAACACAAAAAAGTTGTTATCTCAGTGCATGCAATGCTTAGACAATACAAATAGTGTACATTTCAATTTTACACCAAAGCACTTACTGCAAACCTAATGGAAACACTTTAGGTTAACTTCCCACATGATTCTGAGATGTCTGAAAGTTGTTACATACCTGTGCACATAAAGACAAAAAAGTTGATTTCACAGTGAATAGAATGCTTTGACATAAAAGTAGTATACATTTCAATTGTACTCAAAAGTCCTGACTGCAAACCTAATGCAAACACATTTGGTTAACTTCCCAGATGAATATGACTAGGTTTAAAGTTGTTTCATGCCTCAGTTCATCAAGACAAAAAAGTTACTTTCTCAGTACTACTATGCTCTGACATTAAGGAAGTACACATCTGAATTTTACACCAAAGTACTTACTGCAAACTAATGGAAACACCTTAGGTTAACTTCCCACATGATTATGAGTAGTTTGAAAGTTGTTTCATGGCTGTACACATCAACACAAAAAAGTTGTTATCTCAGTGCATGCAATGCTTAGACAATACAAATAGTATACATTTCAATTTTACACCAAAGCACTTACTGCAAACCTAATGGAAACAACTTAGATTAACTTCCCACATGATTCTGAGATGTCTGAAAGTTGTTTCATACCTGTGCACATCAAGACAAAAAAGTTGTTTTCTCAGTGCACGCAATGCTTTTACAATACAAATAGTATACATTTCAATTTTACACCAAAGCACTTACTGCAAACCTAATGGAAACACCTTAGGTTAACTTTCCACATGATTATGAGTAGTTTGAAAGTTGTTTCATGGCTGTACACATCAACAGAAAAAAGTTGTTATCTCAGTGAATGCAATGCTTAGACAATACAAATAGTGTACATTTCAATTTTACTACAAAGCACTTACTGCAAACCTAATGGAAACACCTTAGGTTAACTTCCCACATGATTCTGAGATGTCTGAAAGTTGTTACGTACCTGTGCACATAAAGACAAAAAAGTTGATTTCACAGTGAATAGAATGCTTTGACATAAAAGTAGTATACATTTCAATTTTACAACAAAGTACTTACTGCAAACCTAATGGAAACACTTTAGGTTAACTTTCCACATGATTATGATTAGTTTGAAAGTTGTTTCATGGCTGTACACATCAACACAAAAAAGTTGTTATCTCAGTGCATGCAATGCTTAGACAATACAAATAGTGTACATTTCAATTTTACACCAAAGCACTTACTGCAAACCTAATGGAAACACTTTAGGTTAACTTCCCACATGATTCTGAGATGTCTGAAAGTTGTTACATACCTGTGCACATAAAGACAAAAAAGTTGATTTCACAGTGAATAGAATGCTTTGACATAAAAGTAGTATACATTTCAATTGTACTCAAAAGTCCTGACTGCAAACCTAATGCAAACACATTTGGTTAACTTCCCAGATGAATATGACTAGGTTTAAAGTTGTTTCATGCCTCAGTTCATCAAGACAAAAAAGTTACTTTCTCAGTACTACTATGCTCTGACATTAAGGAAGTACACATCTGAATTTTACACCAAAGTACTTACTGCAAACTAATGGAAACACCTTAGGTTAACTTCCCACATGATTATGAGTAGTTTGAAAGTTGTTTCATGGCTGTACACATCAACACAAAAAAGTTGTTATCTCAGTGCATGCAATGCTTAGACAATACAAATAGTATACATTTCAATTTTACACCAAAACACTTACTGCAAACCTAATGGAAACACCTTAGGTTAACTTCCCACATGATTCTGAGATGTCTGAAAGTTGTTTCATACTTGTGCACATAAAGACAAAAAAGTTGATTTCACAGTGAATAGAATGCTTTGACATAAAAGTAGTATACATTTCAATTTTACAACAAAGTACTTACTGCAAACCTAATGGAAACACTTTAGGTTAACTTTCCACATGATTATGAGTAGTTTGAAAGTTGTTTCATGGCTGCACACATCAACACAAAAAAGATGTAATCTCAGTGCATGCAATGCTTAGACAATACAAATAGTATACATTTCAATTTTACACCAAAGCACTTACTGCAAACCTAATGGAAACACTTTAGGTTAACTTCCCACATGATTCTGAGATGTCTGAAAGTTGTTTCATACCTGTGCACCTCAAGACAAAAAAGTTGTTTTCTCAGTGCATGCAATGCTTTTACAATACAGATAGTATACATTCCAATTTTACACCAAAGCACTTACTGCAAACCTAATGGAAACACCTTAGGTTAACTTTCCACATGATTATGAGTAGTTTGAAAGTTGTTTCATGGCTGTACACATCAACAGAAAAAAGTTGTTATCTCAGTGAATGCAATGCTTAGACAATACAAATAGTGTACATTTCAATTTTACTACAAAGCACTTACTGCAAACCTAATGGAAACACCTTAGGTTAACTTCCCACATGATTCTGAGATGTCTGAAAGTTGTTACATACCTGTGCACATAAAGACAAAAAAGTTGATTTCACAGTGAATAGAATGCTTTGACATAAAAGTAGTATACATTTCAATTGTACTCAAAAGTCCTGACTGCAAACCTAATGCAAACACATTTGGTTAACTTCCCAGATGAATATGACTAGGTTTAAAGTTGTTTCATGCCTCAGTTCATCAAGACAAAAAAGTTACTTTCTCAGTACTACTATGCTCTGACATTAAGAAAGTACACATCTGAATTTTACACCAAAGTACTTACTGCAAACTAATGGAAACACCTTAGGTTAACTTCCCACATGATTATGAGTAGTTTGAAAGTTGTTTCATGGCTGTACACATCAACACAAAAAAGTTGTTATCTCAGTGCATGCAATGCTCAGACAATACAAATAGAATACATTTCAATTTTACACGAAAGCACTTACTGCAAACCTAATGGAAACAACTTAGATTAACTTCCCACATGATTCTGAGATGTCTGAAAGTTGTTTCATACCTGTGCACATCAAGACAAAAAAGTTGTTTTCTCAGTGCATGCAATGCTTTTACAATACAAATAGTATACATTTCAATTTTACACCAAAGCATTTACTGCAGACCTAATGGAAACACCTTAGGTTAACTTTCCACATGATTATGAGTAGTCTGAAAGTTGTTTCATGGCTGTACACATCAACAGAAAAAAGTTGTTATCTCAGTGAATGCAATGCTTAGACAATACAAATAGTATACATTTCAAATTAAACACCAAAGCATTTACTGCAGACCTAAAGGAAACACCTTAGGTTAACTTTCCACATGATTATGAGTAGTTTGAAAGTTGTTTCATGGCTGTACACATAAAGACAAAAAAGTTGATTTCACGGCGAATAGAATGCTTTGACATAAAAGTAGTAAACATTTCAATTTTACAACAAAGTACTTACTGCAAACCCTATGGAAACACTTTAGGTTAACTTTCCACATGATTATGAGTAGTTTGAAAGTTGTTTCATGGCTGCAAACATCAACACAAAAAAGATGTAATCTCAGTGCATGCAATGCTTAGACAATACAAATAGTATACATTTCAATTTTACACCAAAGCACTTACTGCAAACCTAATGGAAACAACTTAGATTAACTTCCCACATGATTCTGAGATGTCTGAAAGTTGTTTCATACCTGTGCACATCAAGACAAAAAAGTTGTTTTCTCAGTGCATGCAATGCTTTTACAATACAAATAGTATAGATTTCAATTTTACACCAAAGCACTTACTGCAAACCTAATGGAAACACTTTAGGTTAACTTCCCACATGATTCTGAGATGTCTGAAAGTTGTTACATACCTGTGCACATAAAGACAAAAAAGTTGATTTCACAGTGAATAGAATGCTTTGACATAAAAGTAGTATACATTTCAATTGTACTCAAAAGTCCTGACTGCAAACCTAATGCAAACACATTTGGTTAACTTCCCAGATGAATATGACTAGGTTTAAAGTTGTTTCATGCCTCAGTTCATCAAGACAAAAAAGTTACTTTCTCAGTACTACTATGCTCTGACATTAAGGAAGTACACATCTGAATTTTACACCAAAGTACTTACTGCAAACTAATGGAAACACCTTAGGTTAACTTCCCACATGATTATGAGTAGTTTGAAAGTTGTTTCATGGCTGTACACATCAACACAAAAAAGTTGTTATCTCAGTGCATGCAATGCTTAGACAATACAAATAGTATACATTTCAATTTTACACCAAAGCACTTACTGCAAACTTAATGGAAACACCTTAGGTTAACTTCCCACATGATTCTGAGATGTCTGAAAGTTGTTTCATACTTGTGCACATAAAGACAAAAAAGTTGATTTCACAGTGAATAGAATGCTTTGACATAAAAGTAGTATACATTTCAATTTTACAACAAAGTACTTACTGCAAACCTAATGGAAACACTTTAGGTTAACTTTCCACATGATTATGAGTAGTTTGAAAGTTGTTTCATGGCTGTACACATCAACACAAAAAAGTTGTTATCTCAGTGCATGCAATGCTTAGACAATACAAATAGTGTACATTTCAATTTTACACCAAAGCACTTACTGCAAACCTAATGGAAACACTTTAGGTTAACTTCCCACATGATTCTGAGATGTCTGAAAGTTGTTACATACCTGTGCACATAAAGACAAAAAAGTTGATTTCACAGTGAATAGAATGCTTTGACATAAAAGTAGTATACATTTCAATTGTACTCAAAAGTCCTGACTGCAAACCTAATGCAAACACATTTGGTTAACTTCCCAGATGAATATGACTAGGTTTAAAGTTGTTTCATGCCTCAGTTCATCAAGACAAAAAAGTTACTTTCTCAGTACTACTATGCTCTGACATTAAGGAAGTACACATCTGAATTTTACACCAAAGTACTTACTGCAAACTAATGGAAACACCTTAGGTTAACTTCCCACATGATTATGAGTAGTTTGAAAGTTGTTTCATGGCTGTACACATCAACACAAAAAAGTTGTTATCTCAGTGCATGCAATGCTTAGACAATACAAATAGTATACATTTCAATTTTACACCAAAACACTTACTGCAAACCTAATGGAAACACCTTAGGTTAACTTCCCACATGATTCTGAGATGTCTGAAAGTTGTTTCATACTTGTGCACATAAAGACAAAAAAGTTGATTTCACAGTGAATAGAATGCTTTGACATAAAAGTAGTATACATTTCAATTTTACAACAAAGTACTTACTGCAAACCTAATGGAAACACTTTAGGTTAACTTTCCACATGATTATGAGTAGTTTGAAAGTTGTTTCATGGCTGCACACATCAACACAAAAAAGATGTAATCTCAGTGCATGCAATGCTTAGACAATACAAATAGTATACATTTCAATTTTACACCAAAGCACTTACTGCAAACCTAATGGAAACACTTTAGGTTAACTTCCCACATGATTCTGAGATGTCTGAAAGTTGTTTCATACCTGTGCACATCAAGACAAAAAAGTTGTTTTCTCAGTGCATGCAATGCTTTTACAATACAGATAGTATACATTCCAATTTTACACCAAAGCACTTACTGCAAACCTAATGGAAACACCTTAGGTTAACTTTCCACATGATTATGAGTAGTTTGAAAGTTGTTTCATGGCTGTACACATCAACAGAAAAAAGTTGTTATCTCAGTGAATGCATTGCTTAGACAATACAAATAGTGTACATTTCAATTTTACCACAAAGCACTTACTGCAAACCTAATGGAAACACCTTAGGTTAACTTCCCACATGATTCTGAGATGTCTGAAAGTTGTTACATACCTGTGCACATAAAGACAAAAAAGTTGATTTCACAGTGAATAGAATGCTTTGACATAAAAGTAGTATACATTTCAATTGTACTCCAAAGTCCTGACTGCAAACCTAATGCAAACACATTTGGTTAACTTCCCAGATGAATATGACTAGGTTTAAAGTTGTTTCATGCCTCAGTTCATCAAGACAAAAAAGTTACTTTCTCAGTACTACTATGCTCTGACATTAAGGAAGTACACATCTGAATTTTACACCAAAGTACTTACTGCAAACTAATGGAAACACCTTAGGTTAACTTCCCACATGATTATGAGTAGTTTGAAAGTTGTTTCATGGCTGTACACATCAACACAAAAAAGTTGTTATCTCAGTGCATGCAATGCTCAGACAATACAAATAGAATACATTTCAATTTTACACCAAAGCACTTACTGCAAACCTAATGGAAACAACTTAGATTAACTTCCCACATGATTCTGAGATGTCTGAAAGTTGTTTCATACCTGTGCACATCAAGACAAAAAAGTTGTTTTCTCAGTGCATGCAATGCTTTTACAATACAAATAGTATACATTTCAATTTTACACCAAAGCATTTACTGCAGACCTAATGGAAACACCTTAGGTTAACTTTCCACATGATTATGAGTAGTCTGAAAGTTGTTTCATGGCTGTACACATCAACAGAAAAAAGTTGTTATCTCAGTGAAAGCAATGCTTAGACAATACAAATAGTATACATTTCAATTTTACACCAAAGCATTTACTGCAGACCTAAAGGAAACACCTTAGGTTAACTTTCCACATGATTATGAGTAGTTTGAAAGTTGTTTCATGGCTGTACACATAAAGACAAAAAAGTTGATTTCACGGCGAATAGAATGCTTTGACATAAAAGTAGTAAACATTTCAATTTTACAACAAAGTACTTACTGCAAACCCTATGGAAACACTTTAGGTTAACTTTCCACATGATTATGAGTAGTTTGAAAGTTGTTTCATGGCTGCAAACATCAACACAAAAAAGATGTAATCTCAGTGCATGCAATGCTTAGACAATACAAATAGTATACATTTCAATTTTACACCAAAGCACTTACTGCAAACCTAATGGAAACACTTTAGGTTAACTTCCCACATGATTCTGTGATGTCTGAAAGTTGTTTCATACCTGTGCACATAAAGACATAAAAGTTGATTTCACAGTGAATAGAAAGCTTTGAGATAAAAGTAGTATACATTTCATTTGTACTCAAAAGTCCTGACTGCAAACCGAATGCAAACACATTTGGTTAACTTCGCAGATGAATATGACTTGGTTTAAAGTTGTTTCATGCCTCAGTTCATCAAGACAAAAAAAGTTACTTTCTCAGTACTACTATGCTCTGACATTAAGGAAGTACACATCTGAATTTTACACCAAAGTGCTTACTGCAAACTAATGGAAACACCTTAGGTTAACTTCCCACATGATTATGAGTAGTTTGAAAGTTGTTTCATGGCTGTACACATCAACACAAAAAAGTTGTTATCTCAGTGCATGCAATGCTTAGACAATGCAAATAGTATACAATTCAATTTTACACCAAAGCACTTACTGCAAACCTAATGGAAACACCTTAGGTTAACTTCCCACATGATTCTGAGATGTCTGAAAGTTGTTTCATACTTGTGCACATAAAGACAAAAAAGTTGATTTCACAGTGAATAGAATGCTTTGACATAAAAGTAGTATACATTTCAATTTTACAACAAAGTACTTACTGCAAACCTAATGGAAACACTTTAGGTTAAATTTCCACATGATTATGAGTAGTTTGAAAGTTGTTTCATGGCTGTACACATCAACACAAAAAAGTTGTTATCTCAGTGCATGCAATGCTTAGACAATACAAATAGTGTACATTTCAATTTTACACCAAAGCACTTACTGCAAACCTAATGGAAACACTTTAGGTTAACTTCCCACATGATTCTGAGATGTCTGAAAGTTGTTACATACCTGTGCACATAAAGACAAAAAAGTTGATTTCACAGTGAATAGAATGCTTTGACAGAAAAGTAGTATACATTTCAATTGTACTCAAAAGTCCTGACTGCAAACCTAATGCAAACACATTTGGTTAACTTCCCAGATGAATATGACTAGGTTTAAAGTTGTTTCATGCCTCAGTTCATCAAGACAAAAAAGTTACTTTCTCAGTACTACTATGCTCTGACATTAAGGAAGTACACATCTGAAGTTTACACCAAAGTACTTACTGCAAACTAATGGAAACACCTTAGGTTAACTTCCCACATGATTATGAGTAGTTTGAAAGTTGTTTCATGGCTGTACACATCAACACAAAAAAGTTGTTATCTCAGTGCATGCAATGCTTAGACAATACAAATAGTATACATTTCAATTTTACACCAAAGCACTTACTGCAAACCTAATGGAAACAACTTAGATTAACTTCCCACATGATTCTGAGATGTCTGAAAGTTGTTTCATACCTGTGCACATCAAGACAAAAAAGTTGTTTTCTCAGTGCATGCAATGCTTTTACAATACAAATAGTATACATTTCAATTTTACACCAAAGCACTTACGGCAAACCTAATGGAAACACTTTAGGTTAACTTTCCACATGATTATGAGTAGTTTGAAAGTTGTTTTATGGCTGCACACATCAACACAAAAAAGTTGTAATCTCAGTGCATGCAATGCTTAGACAATACAAATAGTATACATTTCAATTTTACACCAAAACACTTACTGCAAACCTAATGGAAACACCTTAGGTTAACTTCCCACATGATTCTGAGATGTCTGAAAGTTGTTTCATACTTGTGCACATAAAGACAAAAAAGTTGATTTCACAGTGAATAGAATGCTTTGACATAAAAGTAGTATACATTTCAATTTTACAACAAAGTACTTACTGCAAACCTAATGGAAACACTTTAGGTTAACTTTCCACATGATTATGAGTAGTTTGAAAGTTGTTTCATGGCTGCACACATCAACACAAAAAAGATGTAATCTCAGTGCATGCAATGCTTAGACAATACAAATAGTATACATTTCAATTTTACACCAAAGCACTTACTGCAAACCTAATGGAAACACTTTAGGTTAACTTCCCACATGATTCTGAGATGTCTGAAAGTTGTTTCATACCTGTGCACATCAAGACAAAAAAGTTGTTTTCTCAGTGCATGCAATGCTTTTACAATACAGATAGTATACATTCCAATTTTACACCAAAGCACTTACTGCAAACCTAATGGAAACACCTTAGGTTAACTTTCCACATGATTATGAGTAGTTTGAAAGTTGTTTCATGGCTGTACACATCAACAGAAAAAAGTTGTTATCTCAGTGAATGCAATGCTTAGACAATACAAATAGTGTACATTTCAATTTTACTACAAAGCACTTACTGCAAACCTAATGGAAACACCTTAGGTTAACTTCCCACATGATTCTGAGATGTCTGAAAGTTGTTACATACCTGTGCACATAAAGACAAAAAAGTTGATTTCACAGTGAATAGAATGCTTTGACATAAAAGTAGTATACATTTCAATTGTACTCAAAAGTCCTGACTGCAAACCTAATGCAAACACATTTGGTTAACTTCCCAGATGAATATGACTAGGTTTAAAGTTGTTTCATGCCTCAGTTCATCAAGACAAAAAAGTTACTTTCTCAGTACTACTATGCTCTGACATTAAGGAAGTACACATCTGAATTTTACACCAAAGTACTTACTGCAAACTAATGGAAACACCTTAGGTTAACTTCCCACATGATTATGAGTAGTTTGAAAGTTGTTTCATGGCTGTACACATCAACACAAAAAAGTTGTTATCTCAGTGCATGCAATGCTCAGACAATACAAATAGAATACATTTCAATTTTACACCAAAGCACTTACTGCAAACCTAATGGAAACAACTTAGATTAACTTCCCACATGATTCTGAGATGTCTGAAAGTTGTTTCATACCTGTGCACATCAAGACAAAAAAGTTGTTTTCTCAGTGCATGCAATGCTTTTACAATACAAATAGTATACATTTCAATTTTACACCAAAGCATTTACTGCAGACCTAATGGAAACACCTTAGGTTAACTTTCCACATGATTATGAGTAGTCTGAAAGTTGTTTCATGGCTGTACACATCAACAGAAAAAAGTTGTTATCTCAGTGAATGCAATGCTTAGACAATACAAATAGTATACATTTCAATTTTACACCAAAGCATTTACTGCAGACCTAAAGGAAACACCTTAGGTTAACTTTCCACATGATTATGAGTAGTTTGAAAGTTGTTTCATGGCTGTACACATAAAGACAAAAAAGTTGATTTCACGGCGAATAGAATGCTTTGACATAAAAGTAGTAAACATTTCAATTTTACAACAAAGTACTTACTGCAAACCCTATGGAAACACTTTAGGTTAACTTTCCACATGATTATGAGTAGTTTGAAAGTTGTTTCATGGCTGCAAACATCAACACAAAAAAGTTGTTATCTCAGTGCATGCAATGCTTAGACAATGCAAATAGTATACAATTCAATTTTACACCAAAGCACTTACTGCAAACCTAATGGAAACACCTTAGGTTAACTTCCCACATGATTCTGAGATGTCTGAAAGTTGTTTCATACTTGTGCACATAAAGACAAAAAAGTTGATTTCACAGTGAATAGAATGCTTTGACATAAAAGTAGTATACATTTCAATTTTACAACAAAGTACTTACTGCAAACCTAATGGAAACACTTTAGGTTAAATTTCCACATGATTATGAGTAGTTTGAAAGTTGTTTCATGGCTGTACACATCAACACAAAAAAGTTGTTATCTCAGTGCATGCAATGCTTAGACAATACAAATAGTGTACATTTCAATTTTACACCAAAGCACTTACTGCAAACCTAATGGAAACACTTTAGGTTAACTTCCCACATGATTCTGAGATGTCTGAAAGTTGTTACATACCTGTGCACATAAAGACAAAAAAGTTGATTTCACAGTAAATAGAATGCTTTGACAGAAAAGTAGTATACATTTCAATTGTACTCAAAAGTCCTGACTGCAAACCTAATGCAAACACATTTGGTTAACTTCCCAGATGAATATGACTAGGTTTAAAGTTGTTTCATGCCTCAGTTCATCAAGACAAAAAAGTTACTTTCTCAGTACTACTATGCTCTGACATTAAGGAAGTACACATCTGAAGTTTACACCAAAGTACTTACTGCAAACTAATGGAAACACCTTAGGTTAACTTCCCACATGATTATGAGTAGTTTGAAAGTTGTTTCATGGCTGTACACATCAACACAAAAAAGTTGTTATCTCAGTGCATGCAATGCTTAGACAATACAAATAGTATACATTTCAATTTTACACCAAAGCACTTACTGCAAACCTAATGGAAACAACTTAGATTAACTTCCCACATGATTCTGAGATGTCTGAAAGTTGTTTCATACCTGTGCACATCAAGACAAAAAAGTTGTTTTCTCAGTGCATGCAATGCTTTTACAATACAAATAGTATACATTTCAATTTTTCACCAAAGCACTTACTGCAAACCTAATGGAAACACCTTAGGTTAACTTTCCACATGATTATGAGTAGTTTGAAAGTTGTTTCATGGCTGTACACATCAACACAAAAAAGTTGTTATCTCAGTGCATGCAATGCTTAGACAATACAAATAGTGTACATTTCAATTTTACACCAAAGCACTTACTGCAAACCTAATGGAAACACTTTAGGTTAACTTCCCACATGATTCTGAGATGTCTGAAAGTTGTTACATACCTGTGCACATAAAGACAAAAAAGTTGATTTCACAGTGAATAGAATGCTTTGACATAAAAGTAGTATACATTTCAATTGTACTCAAAAGTCCTGACTGCAAACCTAATGCAAACACATTTGGTTAACTTCCCAGATGAATATGACTAGGTTTAAAGTTGTTTCATGCCTCAGTTCATCAAGACAAAAAAGTTACTTTCTCAGTACTACTATGCTCTGACATTAAGGAAGTACACATCTGAATTTTACACCAAAGTACTTACTGCAAACTAATGGAAACACCTTAGGTTAACTTCCCACATGATTATGAGTAGTTTGAAAGTTGTTTCATGGCTGTACACATCAACACAAAAAAGTTGTTATCTCAGTGCATGCAATGCTTAGACAATACAAATAGTATACATTTCAATTTTACACCAAAGCACTTACTGCAAACCTAATGGAAACAACTTAGATTAACTTCCCACATGATTCTGAGATGTCTGAAAGTTGTTTCATACCTGTGCACATCAAGACAAAAAAGTTGTTTTCTCAGTGCACGCAATGCTTTTACAATACAAATAGTATACATTTCAATTTTACACCAAAGCACTTACTGCAAACCTAATGGAAACACCTTAGGTTAACTTTCCACATGATTATGAGTAGTTTGAAAGTTGTTTCATGGCTGTACACATCAACAGAAAAAAGTTGTTATCTCAGTGAATGCAATGCTTAGACAATACAAATAGTGTACATTTCAATTTTACTACAAAGCACTTACTGCAAACCTAATGGAAACACCTTAGGTTAACTTCCCACATGATTCTGAGATGTCTGAAAGTTGTTACATACCTGTGCACATAAAGACAAAAAAGTTGATTTCACAGTGAATAGAATGCTTTGACATAAAAGTAGCATACATTTCAATTGTACTCAAAAGTCCTGACTGCAAACCTAATGCAAACACATTTGGTTAACTTCCCAGATGAATATGACTAGGTTTAAAGTTGTTTCATGCCTCAGTTCATCAAGACAAAAAAGTTACTTTCTCAGTACTACTATGCTCTGACATTAAGGAAGTACACATCTGAATTTTACACCAAAGTACTTACTGCAAACTAATGGAAACACCTTAGGTTAACTTCCCACATGATTATGAGTAGTTTGAAAGTTGTTTCATGGCTGTACACATCAACACAAAAAAGTTGTTATCTCAGTGCATGCAATGCTTAGACAATACAAATAGTATACATTTCAATTTTACACCAAAGCACTTACTGCAAACTTAATGGAAACACCTTAGGTTAACTTCCCACATGATTCTGAGATGTCTGAAAGTTGTTTCATACTTGTGCACATAAAGACAAAAAAGTTGATTTCACAGTGAATAGAATGCTTTGACATAAAAGTAGTATACATTTCAATTTTACAACAAAGTACTTACTGCAAACCTAATGGAAACACTTCAGGTTAACTTTCCACATGATTATGAGTAGTTTGAAAGTTGTTTCATGGCTGTACACATCAACACAAAAAAGTTGTTATCTCAGTGCATGCAATGCTTAGACAATACAAATAGTGTACATTTCAATTTTACACCAAAGCACTTACTGCAAACCTAATGGAAACACTTTAGGTTAACTTCCCACATGATTCTGAGATGTCTGAAAGTTGTTACATACCTGTGCACATAAAGACAAAAAAGTTGATTTCACAGTGAATAGAATGCTTTGACATAAAAGTAGTATACATTTCAATTGTACTCAAAAGTCCTGACTGCAAACCTAATGCAAACACATTTGGTTAACTTCCCAGATGAATATGACTAGGTTTAAAGTTGTTTCATGCCTCAGTTCATCAAGACAAAAAAGTTACTTTCTCAGTACTACTATGCTCTGACATTAAGGAAGTACACATCTGAATTTTACAAAAAAGTACTTACTGCAAACTAATGGAAACACCTTAGGTTAACTTCCCACATGATTATGAGTAGTTTGAAAGTTGTTTCATGGCTGTACACATCAACACAAAAAAGTTGTTATCTCAGTGCATGCAATGCTTAGACAATACAAATAGTATACATTTCAATTTTACACCAAAACACTTACTGCAAACCTAATGGAAACACCTTAGGTTAACTTCCCACATGATTCTGAGATGTCTGAAAGTTGTTTTATACTTGTGCACATAAAGACAAAAAAGTTGATTTCACAGTGAATAGAATGCTTTGACATAAAAGTAGTATACATTTCAATTTTACAACAAAGTACTTACTGCAAACCTAATGGAAACACTTTAGGTTAACTTTCCACATGATTATGAGTAGTTTGAAAGTTGTTTCATGGCTGCACACATCAACACAAAAAAGATGTAATCTCAGTGCATGCAATGCTTAGACAATACAAATAGTATACATTTCAATTTTACACCAAAGCACTTACTGCAAACCTAATGGAAACACTTTAGGTTAACTTCCCACATGATTCTGAGATGTCTGAAAGTTGTTTCATACCTGTGCACATCAAGACAAAAAAGTTGTTTTCTCAGTGCATGCAATGCTTTTACAATACAGATAGTATACATTCCAATTTTACACCAAAGCACTTACTGCAAACCTAATGGAAACACCTTAGGTTAACTTTCCACATGATTATGAGTAGTTTGAAAGTTGTTTCATGGCTGTACACATCAACAGAAAAAAGTTGTTATCTCAGTGAATGCAATGCTTAGACAATACAAATTGTGTACATTTCAATTTTACTACAAAGCACTTACTGCAAACCTAATGGAAACACCTTAGGTTAACTTCCCACATGATTCTGAGATGTCTGAAAGTTGTTACATACCTGTGCACATAAAGACAAAAAAGTTGATTTCACAGTGAATAGAATGCTTTGACATAAAAGTAGTATACATTTCAATTGTACTCAAAAGTCCTGACTGCAAACCTAATGCAAACACATTTGGTTAACTTCCCAGATGAATATGACTAGGTTTAAAGTTGTTTCATGCCTCAGTTCATCAAGACAAAAAAGTTACTTTCTCAGTACTACTATGCTCTGACATTAAGGAAGTACACATCTGAATTTTACACCAAAGTACTTACTGCAAACTAATGGAAACACCTTAGGTTAACTTCCCACATGATTATGAGTAGTTTGAAAGTTGTTTCATGGCTGTACACATCAACACAAAAAAGTTGTTATCTCAGTGCATGCAATGCTCAGACAATACAAATAGAATACATTTCAATTTTACACCAAAGCACTTACTGCAAACCTAATGGAAACAACTTAGATTAACTTCCCACATGATTCTGAGATGTCTGAAAGTTGTTTCATACCTGTGCACATCAAGACAAAAAAGTTGTTTTCTCAGTGCATGCAATGCTTTTACAATACAAATAGTATACATTTCAATTTTACACCAAAGCATTTACTGCAGACCTAATGGAAACACCTTAGGTTAACTTTCCACATGATTATGAGTAGTCTGAAAGTTGTTTCATGGCTGTACACATCAACAGAAAAAAGTTGTTATCTCAGTGAATGCAATGCTTAGACAATACAAATAGTATACATTTCAAATTAAACACCAAAGCATTTACTGCAGACCTAAAGGAAACACCTTAGGTTAACTTTCCACATGATTATGAGTAGTTTGAAAGTTGTTTCATGGCTGTACACATAAAGACAAAAAAGTTGATTTCACGGCGAATAGAATGCTTTGACATAAAAGTAGTAAACATTTCAATTTTACAACAAAGTACTTACTGCAAACCCTATGGAAACACTTTAGGTTAACTTTCCACATGATTATGAGTAGTTTGAAAGTTGTTTCATGGCTGCAAACATCAACACAAAAAAGATGTAATCTCAGTGCATGCAATGCTTAGACAATACAAATAGTATACATTTCAATTTTACACCAAAGCACTTACTGCAAACCTAATGGAAACACTTTAGGTTAACTTTCCACATGATTATGAGTAGTTTGAAAGTTGTTTTATGGCTGCACACATCAACACAAAAAAGTTGTAATCTCAGTGCATGCAATGCTTAGACAATACAAATAGTATACATTTCAATTTTACACCAAAGCACTTACTGCAAACCTAATGGAAACACTTTAGGTTAACTTCCCACATGATTCTGAGATGTCTGAAAGTTGTTACATACCTGTGCACATAAAGACAAAAAAGTTGATTTCACAGTGAATAGAATGCTTTGACATAAAAGTAGTATACATTTCAATTGTACTCAAAAGTCCTGACTGCAAACCTAATGCAAACACATTTGGTTAACTTCCCAGATGAATATGACTAGGTTTAAAGTTGTTTCATGCCTCAGTTCATCAAGACAAAAAAGTTACTTTCTCAGTACTACTATGCTCTGACATTAAGGAAGTACACATCTGAATTTTACACCAAAGTTCTTACTGCAAACTAATGGAAACACCTTAGGTTAACTTCCCGCATGATTATGAGTAGTTTGAAAGTTGTTTCATGGCTGTACACATCAACACAAAAAAGTTGTTATCTCAGTGCATGCAATGCTTAGACAATACAAATAGTATACATTTCAATTTTACACCAAAGCACTTACTGCAAACCTAATGGAAACAACTTAGATTAACTTCCCACATGATTCTGAGATGTCTGAAAGTTGTTTCATACCTGTGCACATCAAGACAAAAA